>NC_142573.1:13203815-13507894 GCF_041283825.1 Pyrus communis
CTTCTAATAATGGCCGCGCCTGTGTTGGATCTAAAGTTATAAGCAACAAACATCGGGCAACAGACTAGAACAAAATCGGTAAACATATGTATATTTACAACTTGCTTAATCATACCCATTCAGTGAGACATTGCTGCCCCTTAGGCCGGTTAAGGTCCACAGCTTTTCGCCCTGTAACAAGTTCCACCAAGACCACCCCGAAGGAATAAACATCAGCCTTTTCTGTGATTTGACCACTCTGAGCATATTCAGGAGCCAAATATCTGCAACAGAAAAGAACACATCAGACAATTGCAGAGCAGCATATAACAGAGTTGGATGGAAGGTCAAATCGCATTGGTAAAGCCTGTTAGTTGAGATTTACCCGAATGTTCCAATGACTCTTGTGTCCACACCCGTGTCCCCATCAGGCTGCCACCTTGCGAGGCCAAAATCCCCAACCTTGCAAGAAAAGTGAATAAAGTCAACAGTTTTATCTACTAACAAGCTAGCGAAATACACAATTCATGCATCTGAAAACAGCACTAAAAGGTTGCGGTACCAGTGGCTCAAAATCATGGGTGATGAGGATGTTGTTTGGCCGCATGTCACGGTGCACAATGCATCCCACTCTGCATTCTTCATGAAGATATCGTAGCCCTCGAGCTGCCCCTACAGCGATCTTTTGCCGTGCAGACCATTCTAAAGGCTCACGATGTCGCCCTGAAATAAACCCAGATCCATTGTGAGTCCGCAACATGGTTTCACATAAAATTAACAGCAAGTATCATTCAATACAGAAAAGTTTACCACTGCCAGAGAAAGATATATTACTGTATAGATGAGAATCTAATGACCCATTGCATATATATTCATAGACCAGCAATCTTCTTTTGTCCTCGATACAGAAGCCAATCAACATGACAACATTTCGGTGCTGAGCACAGCTCAGGACTTCTACTTCTGAACAGAACTCCTGATCCCCCTGAGAACTTGCCAATTTATGTTGCTTGACAGCAACAGACTGGCCATCCGGTAGCACCCCTCTGTGAACAGAACCAAACCCTCCTTCGGCCAAAAAATTGGCTTGCGAAAATCCTCCAGTAGCAAGCTCCAGCTCTGCATAGCTAAACCACCTTGGAGGTTTTCCAAAAACAGGTGCCTTGTGTTGACATATTGAACATAATGGAGGGGGGCCTGGAGGAGCATTACTAGACAGTGAAATTGCTTCTCTCAGATTTCCACTGAACTCCATGTCAGCTCTAAAATTTCGCATTCCAATTCCAGCATCTTTATCAAGTTTCAAAAATTTCAGCAAATCCTTGGTAATAGATGCTTTTGAATTATCGTTACTTCTGTGTGAGCTGTCTTCCATGTGTTGCGAGGATGGGCAATGAGAATTAAGAAATTCACCTATCCATGGTTGGAACCCCAAACTTCTTGAAGAAGCTGATAAATGTTCACTGTCTGTGTCCGAACTACTGTCATCAAGAACCTTGTTTTCTTTATTAACTAACGATTCCTCTTTCTTCAGATCTTCAATTATTTCTGGAATGAAAAAAGGTGAAGTTCCTGGATCTGAACTTGACACTGATGAAGTTCCAGCCTCAGTGGCTGTAAATGGCGTCCCAAGCTCTGGACTACTAGTTGGAGTCACAACCGGCCCTCGAATGGAACTCAAAGAATCATTCTTCTGCTTGGGATGTTTATCAGACCCTGCACCATGCTCGGACAGCAAAGAACTGGCCAATTCAGGTTCCTTCTTAGATGATCCATTCAAATTCAAGCGAAGAACTTTTGGCTGGGAACGCTTCATTACCACAATGTTGCACTGCAGCTCTTCCATGCAGTGTTTTTCCTCATGTTTAAGATGTCTGTAAACATCACAAACACATTAATATTTAGGCGAAGGTAAATACTTTCAATGCAGGACACAATACCCTGTTCATAAAGTTGTAAACTACAAGCATATTTGTGGAAAAGAAAAACAAATAGAGCATTACTTGTCTAAAACAACCCAACTGGCTTGAGCTTTTTTGACCTCTACCGCCACAGAACCAGAAGGTGATCCAGAAATAATTTTTATCTTGACATTTATCTGCAAAATAGAGTCAAACAAGGCATCAACATACATGGAAATGTGCATTATAATAATAGGTATCAAATATCAATGAAATTACCTTATTTGGATCATAAACTTCATGAAGCTGAAGGATCATCTGCGAGCAGGAATCTGATATATCACACTTCAGCTCTGAGGTTGTTCCTGTATGAGACTTCCGGTGACTGGCGCAATCCCCTGCAAATCTTGGGAAGCCCCATAACTTTTTACCTGAAAATTGGGAAATATGAATAAGTTGTCAGCATCAAAATTTTCAACAAGTAAACAATTGCGAAAATGGAAAAGATTTGCCGGATTTAGAGCTTAAAGACTAAGGTTCACCAACATAACTTCTCTACTAAAACTCAAGTGCAAGTGTGTTTTCACAGTAATTACAAGAGTTGTAATTCGAACAATTCAATCCAAACATCCTGATAACGTCCTCAAATTAACCCAAAACAAATTCAAATTGCAGTGTAAGCTGTAGTCACAAAGTCGATAAGAAACGTACAGCCAACCTCACCAACAAAGAAAACATTAAAAGATAACTGATAAAAAAGAATGAGATACTGCACAGTGCTAATTACAAGTCATTAAATTGTAACAACCTTAATTACCTCATACAACAAAAAGTACAAGGGCAATAAACAAAGATTAACAACCCCATTCAGAAAGTAGGATGGAACAAAAAGATGTGTGATCTTTTGCAAGGCAAAACTAAAGGGGGAACTATTAGGGTCTAGGCATTGAAGTAAAATATACCAATATTATGCATTCATCGAACACAAAAACGGGTAAAAATATCGAAGAGGAAAAGTAAATATACCTGAACTTTGAGAGGGCACAACCACAAGCAGTGTTATGCAGTCCCCGGGTTGAACAACATGAGTCAAGGCCCAGACCAGAGCAGTCTTAGGAACTTCCTTCGAGGCCTTAACCGCGACGACAACCTTCTCAGCGTCATCAGAGCCCTTCTCCTGCTTCCCCCGCTTCTGTTCTCGACTCATTGTCAAATTTTACACCACACTATCTTTGCAAAACCACCTTGCTCAAACTGTTCAATTCTCAAATGCCCTTAAACCACAAGCAAAGAAACACATCGAAACGAATATTTCCATAATTAGACTGCCCCCCACTGTTCTAGATTCCGAGACATTGACTAACAGACATGCGCCACGAGTCCCTCTAGCAGCTTTAGCTGCTGTAGAACGTCAATTGAAAAGACCCTTTTTACCCAATTCACCTAAATTCCCAAGAATCTAACTCAAACCCAGATGGGATCCTCACTTTCTCAACCAGTGACGGTTTTGGACGAACACCCCCAGATTGGTATGTAAATCCTCTAGTTCTGAAAGCAAGATTGCTTTTACACTTCCTGACGCCCAGCGACAATGAGAGAACCAATGCAGAATATGCAAAACGACACAGAGGTGTATAGTATCAGACTGCTTTCGATCCTTCAAATAATTGAGTAGTGAAACAAACGGAAAAAGTAAAAGCGGCCAAATGAGTCCCTCAAAGAAAAAGCTTCAGATTTTCAGATCCCACAGCATGAGGTACCCAAAAAGAACAATCAAATCACCAGCAGCACCGAATATGTAGCAGATTCTGTACAAAATCACACAATGGTGGAATGGAGAGAAAATTAAGAAATATCAACTGAAGGTCCTGATAAAAAAAATTTCTTTTGTTTTTCCTCAGTTTTCTCAGCAACCAAACAAATATCAACAAAATTTAAGTATAAAATACTGATTTGTACCAGCTAACCATGAATATTTTAAGCCCAAATCAACAGAATATAAAATGCTTGAAATCTTCCCCAACCCACCACTCAACAAAACTCAGAAAGACCAAAACAAATCAACATTTTTTGAGAAAGCCCCATTAACGCCAAGACTAAACTGGAAGAAAATACGGCATTTACAACCAACCAACCCCACCACCACGTGAAAACCATTAAAAATCCAGAAAATCTTCAAAAAAAAACAGAGCTTCTATAACGACAATATATCTATTCTTCTACACTATGATACATATACATACACACACATTTAAACCTTCAAAAGTCATTAAGATTAAACCCAGAAGCGAAAAACCATTACCAAATCCAATTCTTGATTTCTGCTCTTCCTTCACGGCAGAGAAGAAAAAAGGTAAAAAGAAACGGAAAGTTTAGGGTTAGTGGGGATTGAAGAAGTGATAGATATGGCATTAATGGTAGATATGGCATTAATGGTAATGCAGGGAAGGTTTCTGTCAAGGCAGTAAAAAAGTCGAATCAAAATCAATGAGACAGAGGCTGAAGAGAGAGAGAGTCTATGAGTACAAATTTTTACAACAATGTCGAACAAGCAGAAACAAAAAACACTCCAAAGACCCACACAGAGTCTGAAACAGAGAGCTTACAGGTCAGAGAGTCAGAGACCGAGAGAGAGGGGTCACTCTGTAGTTTTCAGCAGTGGATCGCCGTCGAGGAGTGCGCTCTGGAAAATGCCCCTGTTTGATTGTCTTATTACAGGATTTGACCTTTTTGTATTATTGTTTGGGTATTTCTGAATTTGTATGGCAACATATTTATGTTTGATAGACTAATTTTTTAAGTTATATTTACAAATTATGTTATATTTCAACAATGAAAAATAAACATATTAATTAACATTTAAATAATAATTTTAATTATAAATAATTACGTTATATAATTTATAAAATATGATTACATAGATTATCTTACCATGACCAAAAAAGTATAGTCTGGCTGTACTTTACCTTTATAAACACGAATTGAAACGGCACGCACAACAATGACATCGTTTAGGAGCACTTAATTTTCATTTCAGAAATGTGGTGACCCACATAAACCATCTTCGCTTTTTTTCATATTTTTTTTAACAAAACACTCATATATACAGTGAAGTAATGGGTCTTGAAAGCTATTAATAGAGCAATTACAATTAATTAGTGTCGAATTCGTTATTTTTAACTTCCGGGCAAAACGTATCAAGTTATTAATAGAGCAATTACAATTAAGAGCCAAACATATCAAGTTATATATAAACCGCAATACAAATTGGTTTTATAGTATTGTTTGAATTAAGGACACTGCTATCTATACATCTTTTTTTACTTGCCGCATATTCCTTTTAACTTCCGGACGTTGGATCAAATGAATTGAAGAAAATCAAAAAACATAAATTAACAAGAAGTGTGGAACGTAAATATGGGTGTATTAAATGCACTGCCCTAAATTAAAGGTTATTCAAGGAAATTAGTTTGAATTAAAGGAAAATTTATTTGAATTAAAGGGAAGTGAGCGAGAATGTGGAAGGAGAAAAGGGGTCCGGTTTGATATGCTGACAGTGGATTTGAATTAGCCGAAAAGTTGTATAACTTGATCACTTCAATGTCCCAAAGTTTGCTGATTTCAATGTCCTAAAGTTATGCTAATTATTTGACCTTCATTTACCTCAAATTATAATTGATTGAGATTTCAATAATTTTGGGGCAAATCTCTTTCTATTCTATTAACCTAATTCGATGGTTACATCAAATTTTGCAAAATAAATAGAAATAAAATAGTAAATACAAGATTCATGTAAGATTTATTAACAATTATAACTCCATTTTGATGTTGCATATTCAATCATAAATAAGATTGTTTTCACTACAAGTGGTCTTGTACCACAGTGGTGAAGACTGAAGATAAGTGTTGCGCTTGCACGTACTATGGTGTTAATTCAAACCCCATCAGCTCTTTAATTTAATACATAAAATGACAAATCTAGTGTTTGGCAAAAAAAAAAAAAAAGTGTGTTATTTTCACTGCATCCGTACACAACCAAGTTCGAATACTTGTCAATGTATTTGGATTATATTTGAAAATATTTTCTTAAAAAGACATGTAGCAATCACAAGTGAAGAGTTATCTATGTTTTATTTTATTTTAATACAAGCGATGTTTTATATTAATCAACACTAAGACAATTGGCTATCGATAATGTGATTTAAATTCGCCTTTAGTGAAAGAATAGAACCTAAGACCTTTCACTTATGAATGAATAAAAATATCACTAAATCGTAGTATTAAGTGATTATTGTTCTATATTTTTGTTTTCTCATCAAAAAATTAAATTAGTTAAAAAGATTCAAAACCCTGCCCTTGTTGTCCATATTCTTGTAGCCCCCACCCCCGTTCAATTTAACAACCTTTGCCATAAATGCCACACTCTCTGACCCTAGCCGTATGCCCTCAACCCAACACCCAGCTGTGAGCTGAGAGAGAGAAAGACCTGTCACAGGTCACGTCTGGACCACGGCGGGGGACCCACGCAAACACGACCTTCGACCAGTCGCATCCAAACTCCTCCACCTGCCGTAACCGGTCACCGCTGCTGATGAACCGTCGATTCATTTCACGGATTGTAATCATGACAAGCATGGGCCATTTTTCGATGATGCGAAATTCTTCACTCACGGAGCACGTTAACAGGAGCCAATGCACTGACCAAACGACGGCGTCTCTGGCGGCTGACGTCGCACAGCCCTGGCGCTTGGCGCCACGCATCGCGGATCCTGTCGAACCTACGAAATAATTGATTATGTTATTCGAGGATGAGATTATTAGACAGTAATCAAATATTAGGTCGATTCATACAAATTTATTGATTAATTAATCTCATTTTTTTAATGTCAGAAGATTAATTAATCTCCTTAAGCAGTGTGAAACCATTTTTTTTTTTTATGGATACAAATTTGAAAATCGGCTAATTGTGGAATAAGACAAGTTATATGTGTAGCACAAGAAAATTATATGTGCTAGCCAAAATATTCTTGGTGGATTAATTCATTATTTAATCTTAAAATATCTTCGATTTTTGCAATCTTTAATTTAGAAGTTATGCTATGGCAATATCTGACCATTGTTTTTGTAATTGAAAAAACCTTAGCTGCTAGAGAGAAAACTAGATAGGGCTAAAAATGAGCGGTCGTCGATCCCAGCATTTGATTTAGGGGTCGGCTCTTGGTCTCTTTCCTTCTTTATTCTCTTATGTTTTAATTATCTTTATCTTCTAGTTGTGGTCGCTCTTTCATTATGTCGAGAAAAGCATTCTTGATTGTAGTTGCCTTCTCATTTTATGGAGGAAAGCTTTGTAAGTTGTAACGTCTATGGCTTGTGACTCAAACTCTAATCTTTTAGCAGGGATTGTTGTTTTGAGTTGAGGGAATGATTTTTAGGAAAACTTGATATAAGTCCAATTTTTTTAGTCAATAGTAGGAATAGTCCAATTCCTTAAATTTAATTATTTAATTATCAATAATTATCTATTCAATGATAAGATTTATTATAAAAATCAAATTTCTTCCTAATTATCTCTTTGATTATTTCTTTTTATTTTTATTTTTTATTATTTCTTGTTCTTCCTCCTACTTTAAACCTCATTTATAGATTTTATTTTTAATTTTTATAATCAACCTGTATCACAGGTTAATTATTTTTACGTATCTATATGACATATTCTTTTTTATAATCAACGTGTCACAAATTAATGTGTCTTGCTTGTAAGTATATTATGTTTTTTCCTACCTTTTAGTTAGATTTCATATCTCGCTCACAGGTATAATATATATTCATATATTTGTTACTTGAGTTAAGGTAGAATGTTTTGTAGATAATTTATGTTAGGATATTAGTTTTTGTTGTTGTAAGATATTAATTAGATTTTTTGGAGTTGAAAAATGCATAATATTAGAAGATTTTTAATATTTTTAAAAAATATAAAATGAGTATAAAAGAAATAAAAACATGTAATTAGGTAATTGGACTCACTCCTAAAAATCATCTATGTTTTTATACCTAGATCTAAAAGTCCCATGATTTTTTGCTTTCCTGTGGTTTGTGCATATAGAAAAGAAATTTGAGAATAAAGCTCGATGTTTGTTCAAGGTGACTTATTGCAATGTTTCGACAATTACAAGATGCGGTCATTTCCTCATGATGCCTTTACGATAGTTTTATGACTTCCAAGGTTTAATTCTCCCAAGTATTATCTTTCATGTTGGTTAGATGTAGATCCTTTGCGATTGAGCAATTGTAGTGTATTCATGATGAGTTTGTACTTATAAAGAAGTCTTTCTTTCTTTTTTTTTTTTTTTTTTTTTTTTTTTTGACATCGTACTATATTTGACATGTCTATTTTATGTCCATTCTTAATCGTTTTTAATAAATAAAAAAGTGACAAACCACATACATGCAGAACTATGTTATGTTTTAGCATACAAAAACAATGAACGATTCCTGATCAGTCCTTTTTCATAACACCAGCCTCCAACTACTACACTAGAATACACAGAAATTAGTGAAGACTATATAAATCATGAAACTAAATCGTTCAAAGTGGATCTGATAAGATCACACGAGCGTGCTACAAAATTTAATCCAAGAATGCTTTGCGCGCAGTTCGAAACTGAAGGATCGCCTAATTACTTATTAATAGTAATCAAAGTGATTAGAGGTTAAATATGAATCAAATTTTACGGTGCCATGCCATTGCCAATTGCCGATTCCCATGCACGTCCAAAAGGTGTTTTTGTATTCATCTCTGAAATCAATAGGAAAAACAAGGCAACTGGATAGAAAATGGGGAGGGGACCCTCCTCTAATCTTCAGAAGTTGCCAACTTCGTCGACATCAATATGTGTATCTTATCGCCACAAATTTCTTATAGAACAAATTAAAATATCATATTGGGATAGGTGGTCTTTTCCAAAATTTGAAATGCATTGTTTTCTGTGTAAATATGGGACCATTCTTAATTCTCGGATATTTTCTGTGATAAAAGTATGGGACCATTTTGTATTATAAAATGCTATTATGTTCAATGACATTGAGTAGTATTAAGGATAAATGGGTGAAAATTGTAAACATAATTGTTTTGATCTACTATTATTATTCTTTTCTGTTAAGTAACTCAATTGGATGAGAATTGTTTCAGAAAATATAGACGACTTGAAAAATCGAACGATATATTACATACTTTTCATTCATAATCTTTATATAAACAACATTATAAGGTATAAAGACTAAATTTGTTTATGACGAAGTTTCTTACTCTATATAAAAAAAAAGTCATGATAGTTTCATTGTTAGTACAAGAAAAAAAAATATTTTTTTCAATATAAACAACTAAGCTATCATTTAAGCATTGATCCATTATTTTGTTGCTGAGTAGACACTTAATGATTTTCATGCTAGAAAATGCTCTCTCTACTAAAGTAGTTACAACTGGTAAAACATAAGACAATTCAATAAGTAAACACACATGTTGAAATACTTGATGCAACCCTTTTCCACCTTTTTTTAACAAGATCACCAATCGTTTGCAATTAAGAAAAGTCACTTCTGGAACGCATATAATGAATATAAATATCAAGTTGATTTTCAAGTGCAGATAGGTCTTGCTCCATAAAATCTTGAGGATACAATTGGGTGAGGCACGCATAATAAGAACAGACAGCAGGTTTTAATTTTTTTTTTATTTTTTAAAATGGCATGGCTCAAAACAACATCATTTTTGGCAAAGTCATTTAAAAAAAGAAACATTCTTCTCTTTCTGGTAGAATTTGCATAAGCTATAGCAACCCTGACACACCCCGACCCGGAAAGTCCACCTGGATTCCGAATCGAGTTTTGAAGGCCGACACTTGTAAGGTGACGAAGCCATAAAGTGTAGGGATGCGGAAAATATGAATAAATTTAAACCTAAAAATGACTAAATGCAAGAGTGCGCATGTGAGAGGAATTGAACACATTTCACATATGATGTCAGAGTATAAGAATTGTACAGTAAAAGTAAAAGAAGAATTATACCATCAGAAGTATTCCTATAACAATGTTTGCCAGAAATCCCCGTCGACATAAAAGCTTTGCCACTAAAACCTGACGGGGCAAAAAATAAGGGTGAGTGGGTTTAAAAATAAAGCTTTGCAAAACCTTTTCGAAAACGTAATAACCATTTGCCATAAAACAAGTATAGTTTCCAAAAATAACATACTACGTATAGTATGAAAACACTTACCGTAAACAGTAATATCACAAGAATGCAATAATTCAAAATATTCAGCATATAAAAAACATGACAATCGGTAATTACAATAACTCAAATAAACGAACATATAATATTGGGTGCTCATTGACATATGTTGACACATGAGCTCATGCAGAGATATTTTGACATGAACATGACTAGGTGTAATATGATTTACGCTCTAGTACTACAATCACGTGAAGATTGGTGCTATGCGCATCACATATGAGTCCTAATTGTCTATAGTAATCTTAGAACAGGATTGACACCTACAATAGATCCAAAGTGAGTGTACAGTACAATGTGGACATACACATGAAGATTGGCCCTGGCCCGGGCGAATACTAACACCAATGTAGCATACGATAAGTAGATAACGTAAATATTATCATGCAATGGTAAATCAATAATTCTAGTTGACATAATACTCCCCAAAGTTTTCCCAGACGAAGGTCAGTTTCAAAAACCACCCAAAACTTCTTAGATCGTGTTTTGGTATATGTTTCTAGCTTTTCTAAGGTTTTTTTTTATGAGGGTTTTGGTACAGAAACAACGAGGGGAGACTCTCCCCAATTTTTTGGCGCACCCATGAGGTTTTGTAAGACATTTCCGGCCAACTTTGGCCCAGCTCAACCCTATCTTGGTATACTCTTGGTCTTAATCTCTTGAGCTTCATTTTGACTTTATTTCATTGAAAATGGTTGAGATTCGAAGCTAAATGAAGCCCGGGAATTTTCCCGGCCAAAATATCCAGAAATTGACGATCAGACTCGCGATTGGGACCGCGTTGACTTAACCCGTAAACTAGAACTAGATTAAAACCCGAATCTACGAGCTGACCTGATAACCCTAACCCAGATCCGACTCGAGTCCATCAAATCCAACCCAGGTCCATTTCAGAATTTGGAGAGAATATTTCCCAAGTATATTCGATTAACCTGCCATTAATTTTAACATAATATTTTGTCCAGAGATGGAATATTCCGTTAACTTTAATTGTTGACCGTTAGTTGACTTTTTCGAAATTTTCTTGGAAACCCTCCTAGGGTAATTTTGATGCCCTGAGTCCGGTTTTGGCATCCATTTAGTGAAATTCCAAGGTTTTAACGTAGTTGATCACCTGGGCAGCTCGGTTGACTTTTTGGCTTATTATCGACTTTTTACAAAACATGAATAGTGGCAAAGCCATTGTGCAGAGGGATAAAATGAGAGAGATAAAGGGCGAAAGTGATCGCGTCCCTGTGCTTGGGTTTGTGACGGAGGTGGTCAGGTGGTGGAGCTCACCAGAGTGCTGTGAGTGCAGACAAAGATAAAAAGGGGGAGAGTTAGAGACAACAGAGTGAAACGAGGGAGATAAGAGTAGGAGAGAGTTTGAGAGAATCTCAAGAGTAGAGGGAATCGACATGCAGAAGAAAGGGAAAAGATAAGTGGGGTGTGGGGCTTACGGACCTAAAATATTAATAAAATAATAAAAAGAAAATATCTAGGATAATGAATTTACTAAAATGCCTTCGAGTTTCTTAATTTCGTAAAATCTTCACCATAACTGCGAATTCAATTCGGCTTGTGTCTACACATTAGTAGCGACGAGTACTACACAAATACGCTAAAAAAAGGGTCATATGTCTCTCTATAAGATGGTCAACAAAAGTCCACATTCTCGCCTTTAGGGCATTTTGGTCATTTTACACTTCTAGTATTAAAATATCGTAAAATCAAAGACGGATCCTAACAAGCCCACAACTACACTCTTCTCCTCTACCACATACAACCCAAAATTGGGTGATCCTTATAGGTCCTCATAGCCAATTATCTGGGTTTTCAGATGGTCCCAAAACCACCCGAGTCCGTTAATAAATCTGCCCCTGAAAACAATATAAGCATGAAGATAATTTAAAATGGAGTAATTGTTTTGACCATAAGTTCATAATTTCGTATTTATCTAATTTAGCTTATAGCCAATATGTACATAGTTGTGTTTATGCTTACTAATTCTAATTTTTTTAACTAGAAAAAAAGAGTATATATAGCTATTTGTTTTTGTAAATAACAATATATGCAGCAATTTTGTGACATCCCACATCGCCCAGGGGAGTGATCCTTATATGTATATTCCCATCCCTACCTAGCACGAGGCCTTTTGGGAGCTCACTGGCTTCGGGTTCCGTGGGAACTCCGAAGTTAAGCGAGAAGGGGACTAGAGCAATCCCATGATGGGTGACCCACTGGGAAGTTGCTCATGAGTTCCCAAAAACAAAACCATGAAGGAATGGTAAGCCCAAAGCGGACAATATCGTGCTACGGTGGTGGAGTGAGCCCGGGAAGTGATCCGCCTCGGGCCGGGATGTGACAATTTGGTATCAGAGCCTAACCCTGACCGCGTGTGTGCCGACGAGGACGTCGGGCCCCTAAGGGGGGTGGATTGTGACATCCCACATCGCCCAGGGGAGTGATCCTTATATGTATATTCTCATCCCTACCTAGCACGAGGCCTTTTGGGAGCTCACTGGCTTCGGGTTCCGTGGGAACTCCGAAGTTAAGCGAGAAGGGGCTAGAGCAATCCCATGATGGGGTGCTAGGCCTTTTGGGAGCTCACTGGCTTCGGGTTCCGTGGGAACTCCGAAGTTAAGCGAGAAGGGGCTAGAGCAATCCCATGATGGGTGACCCACTGGGAAGTTGCTCGTGAGTTCCCAAAAACAAAACCGTGAGGGAATGGTAAGCCCAAAGCGGACAATATCGTGCTATGGTGGTGGAGCGGGCCCGGGAAGTGATCCGCCCCGGGCCGGGATGTGACAAATTTACTAGTGTGCATTTTGTCTTATTTAATATGCGTGCGTAAACAAAACGCAATTTGGAGTTATTAACGAACGAAGTCGAGGATAAAATGGTCAATTAATTATTTTTAGGAAGGCTCCAAAATTTTGAAGCTAAATCTAGAAAGCCACGTGTGTGGTTGAGATTGAATGGAAGAAGAGATGGTCGGTGGAGATGGAAAATAAAAGAGAGAAAGGAGGGAGAGGTGAGGACAAATGGAGAGAGGTGAGAGGGTAAGTAACCAATGGGAAGGAGAAGAAAGGAAGAAAAAGGAGAGAATGAGGAAGCACCGGATCACCCTTGACCCGGTTCCTCCTCGCTGACTTAACTTGTTCCATAGCCATTGTGACGGTTTTTCGTCGATTTTTCTTCCAAATTGCAGCCATTCACCACCTGAGAACCTCTCACCGGCCATTCTTCTTCAAGTTCCACCCATGATTGACGGGTTTTTTACCCTAGTTTCACAAGAACATCCACGTCGGCTCTCAGGGGTGTAATGCGGCGAATCCGCCATTCCTACAATGATTTCTTTCAATTGTCACCACCAATAGCCCTCCCTTGAGCTCAGGAACAATCTCCAATCATTGGTTGGAGCGTCGGAGTTGATTTGAAGACAAATCAAGAACACCCAAATTCTAGGGTTCCAGTGGGTTCGTGGCGATTTGAAGCTTCTCCCGACCAAATTGGACTTGGCCACAGTTATAAAACTTGCTCTACTCGTTGAGATCTTCATTTCTGTGAAGTTTAAGAATTTTTAGAAATAGTTGATTTTTCCGGCGAGTCAGGACGACCGACTGTCGTGTATGGAGGCACGTGGGCTGAGGCATCCCTTGACCTTCCTAGGCTAAATTTGATTCTCCAATTCTGTACATGAATTCCGATTGATGAATTTCCATCGTTTGAACCTAGTTCCATTAAGGTCCGCCACTTGATTATTATAGCAATCGACGATCCGACCATTGGATTGTCACCAAACTTTGATACATTATAGTACGTAATATTTGAGGATATTGGAAACTTACGGATTGGGAATCTGACTGAGTGATCTTCCCGAATAGGATATGTAAGTTACGTGTTCTATTGATAAGAATTATGAGACGTGATTTGATAATTGTTCTAGGCGCCGATCATTCGTGATGCCTCGATATTCGTGCTAGGGAGTTGTAGCGTGGACCTCATATGAGTGGGTCTTTTCCCTTTTTATAGTGTGTGTATATATATACACACACACATACCTTACGGTTTTCCAGAAATGTTTTAAATTGATTATGCATAGCATGCCATGATTTAAATGTGTTATATTTAAATATTGCATTATGATGAGATTTGTGGTTATGCCAAATGATCCTACGGAGGCGCAGGTAAGTTCAGGTGAGTTATTATGTGATTGCAATGGTTAAATTATATGAGCATGCATATATTCATTTAGAGATCATCATTGTTGCACCCTGGTGTTAGTGCTTCTGCCTTGGGCCAGGGCACAGTTCTTCATGTGATGTTCACCTCCAACACCGCACGCTCTCCTTGGATCCAAGTAGGTGCTAGCCTGTCGTACAGACTGCATTAGGTAATTCCGACTTGTAGGTGACTCACGATTTTTCGCTAGCCATCACGTGATCGTAGCACTAGAGTGTACATATTTACACCAAGCTTATTGTACAAGTCACACTAGGTGACTCCGACTCATGTGCTAGCATAGATTAATGAGCAATAGGTCCAGTCGTACAAGTCACATTAGGTGACTTCGACTGGCATGTTAGCTTAGACTGATCTCACACCTGGCTTACATTTATTATTGCTGAGATATTGTGGCATAACATGCTTCTATTTTTATTGCACCTGTGCATTCATTTTTCGTACCTACGTAGTATTATTTTCTGGAAACTATACAGGTTTTATGGCGAGGGGTTATAACGCTTTCAAAAGATTTTTATTAAAACTTTATTTTCAGGTCCACTCACCCCTATTTTTCGCCCCTCCAGGTTCTATTAGCAGAGTTTTTGTACTGACGAGGATTATCGGCAAATCTTGGGGTAGACGATTACCATCGATAGTATAATTCTTACCTTATTTTACTATACTGTACTTATGCTCTGTCATCACATGTGAAATGGGTTCATACCCGCTCACTGCGCATTCTTATACTTAGGCACTTTTAGATTTAAATTTATTCACATCTTCCACATCAATACACTTTATGGCTTCTTCACCTTCCAGGTGTCGGCCAACACAACTCGATTCGGAGTCCTAGTGGACATCCCAGGTTGGGATATGTCAATAATAATAATAATAATAATTTCTATTAAATAATGAAACCCTCTTTGTTAACCAAAAGAGAGTGACAAGACTACTCAGTCTTTTATCACACAAAAAAAAAAATTATGGGCAATAATGTAATTTCACAAGTCCAAATTTTATTGTTTTTTATTGAAGCCTCACCTACAAGTGATGTTAAAATACTTCCAATATTTAAAATAAAAAAATTTATTAAAAAAAAAACAAAAACAAAAACCTCATACTCCCCCCACATTCTCTCTCTCTCTCTCCCTCTCCTTCTCATTTTCTAAAAAAATGTGTTCACACACACAAAGTGTGTAGGCAAATGCTAGTAATAATTAATAAAACATTCATTGTCAACCAAAACCCTCTAATTAAAACAGAATCTGAATAAAAAAATATGGGGTAAAAATGTAATTTCACACAACCAAATTTTGTTTTTTTTTAAAGCCTCACTTATATGTAATCCTAACATACCTCTAATTATTAAAAATAAAAAAAATAAAAAAAAAAACTTCTCACTCCCACGTTCTCTATCACTCCCTTCCTCTCTCCTTCTATTTCAAAAACAAAAATAAAAAATTTTCTCACACATTTTGTGTGTGCCCATATGCTAGTAGTAGTAGTAGTAGTAGTAGTAATAATAATAATAATAATATAGTTTATTGGTATTCTTTACTTGTAAGTGATGATGTCACAACCATTTTTTGGACAAATAATAATCTTAAAAATTAAACCATAGTTGCATCTTTCATGCTTTATAGAATAAATAACAATACAAGGTAACAAATGATCATTTACCACAATGATGGAAATGAGTTTTTTTTTTTTTATATAAGATACTGCTAGTCTAATTCTTTTGTGAAATAATTGCCTTTTGTAATTTTTAATTTTTTTTATAAAAGTAACTTGGGTCAAAACGGTGGCGTTTTGGCCAAGTAATATTTAAAAAAAAAACAAATAAGAGTGAAAAGGTGAGCAAGGAGCATAAGTGCTGCGCACATAACATCCCTAGCCTTTTGCGCAAATCCAAGCCTGCCCGCTGCCCAATGGCCAAAACTTCTCTTTAAGTCATTTTCTCAAGCAGTTGGACGACATGTATGAAGAACAACTTCAACCTTCAAAGGTACAACAACCAAGTTATTCATGAATATTCACCAAAGTTTAAAGGGTCAGCTGATCCCCTTGTACCTAAATAGGCTCGCCTCTAGATGAGGTCTTAGGTTTAACTTTCGTTGATTGCGAATTTGATTTCAATTTATTATAACTGGCTCATTATGTAGCTTAACTTACATATCCTAATTTAAATGTAAGTATATCATTGTATAAAAAAATGTATGCAAAATAGATTTTCTTTTTAGCTTTTCTAATGAGTTATTTTAATGTGTTACAAATAATAATTATATTTATTTGAGAAAGAATGACATTTTACATGTAACAAATCAAATAATACAAATTTAAAATTACAACTTAATCGAATTAGAATTTATCTTGGATTCATATTACAAAATGACAACTTCAAGTGTTACTTCTCAACTCAATTGGAATACAACAAAGTCCACTCGAATTTGCATATGGATTGATCTGGAAACCGAAGCTCGAAACACAGGGATTGAACTTGGATTGGAACTTCAAATCCCCAAATCTTGTTCGAATTGCGAACTATATAATTAACCCAATAATTGATTATTGATAAATTATTAAGGGAAATTAAGCCTTGAGTTTGATGAACACATTAGTTTTAGTATAGTGATGTTGTTTTATATTATTGTATAAAGTCATTAAATGCTGCTGGGCCTTTCTTGTCTCTAAAGCAACAGACTAGAGCTCAGCCATGGCCAGTCCAATATACATGGTTCTTACAGTGCTGAATGCTCTTTCTTTCTCTGCAGTCTCTGCATGCATGCATGGAACCTGGGAATTTGATATTGTTTTCCAAAATAGCTGCATTATTGTTTTGTTTTGTTTGAATAATAGTACTCTTTGTTTTGTTCTCATAAAAAAATAGCAAATATTTATTTTGTTTAATTTTGTGGTCTTGCTCTTCGATGCTGATGCATGCTGAGATTTTAAGCAAATGATTATGATACGTCGTTCCTAGGTAAAGCTAAGGTTTTATGAACCAATGTTCCAGGCCTGCATTGGTGACATTTAAACTTGTCAGAGATTCAAAATTTTCTTGGTTTACGAAGGATTTTAAATTTGGGTTAGGGTAATGTTAAGGAGATCAATTTTTTTAAACCAAATGATTGAGTTCATTTTTGTTCATCATCAATTAGTGTGGTGTATGCTCACCACCCTATTTATCACCCAAGTTTGAATTAATGAGCATACACCACACTAAATGTTGGTGAGCAAAAAGGCTCCCTATTTCTTGAGTGCATTTTTGCTCACCACCATTTAGTGTGGTGTATGCTCACCATCCTATTTATCATCGTTAGATGAGTTTGAATTTTGAGATTTGTGCTTATCCACTACACAAATCTTGAAATTCAAACTCATCTAACGGTGATAAATATGGTGGTGAGCATACACGACACTAAATGATGGTGAGCAAAAATGCTCCCTTATTTCTTATTGGTAAAACATTATTCGGTTTGTAAATTTAGTTTAAAATTTTGATCCTCCTAATATTTTCCTTTAATTTTTGAAAATTTTATCATGCTACTATGTATTGGCATGCACCAGATGAAAGAGCATCGAACGTTTAACTAAGGGTTTTATATTTATAAAAGTAAACACATGCGTATCCCTTAAGACTCTCCTCAATCATGGGCTAAAAGCCAAATTACCCCATTTATTCCCTCCCTCCCCCCCCACCCCCCAAAATACCACCCAACCCAAGCTAAAACATTGGGCTAAAAGCCAAATGCTAAAGCTGGGCCAAAAGCCAAATGCTAAAGCTGGGCCAAATACACCCCCCCCCCCCCCCCCCCAAAATCCCCTCCCCCCCCCCAAAACGCATGGACTCTCCGGAACTTGGGCCAATCTCGGCCCGCCCATATGCCAATGTGCCACACGCGGTAGGTTTGAAATTGTTTCCCGATAGCGTGGGGCCCACTGTTAGGGCCCCTGTCGGCCACTTCCCGGAGCCCAACAACTCTTTTGTGCATCAAACGGCCATCATTTAAGGACCGTTGGTCGATCCAAAGGTCCAGATTCAAATTTTTTTTTTTAAAATACATTGAATCCAACGGCTGAGATCAAATATTATCAAATCTAACGGTAAAAAAAAAGATCTAACGGCCCAAATTTATTTCCAACAGCTAAAATAATTTACTCCATAAATACCTATGTATCTTCAAACATCCACACAAAACTCAATTTCCCCTACAATTCTTCCAATTTATCTTTCTACCATTTCTTTCCATTTCCAAATTCTTCAACATGGCAAGAGAGCATATTAGAGGTCATAATTGGACCTGTGAGGAAGATGTTGCTTTATGCTTGGCATGGGTTTTTGTTAGCGAAGATGGTGCAGTTGGCACAAATCAAAATAAAAAAGTTTTGTGGGATAAAATCATTGCAAATTCAAGAAAACTGCAACGGCAGCAGGCGGGACGGTGGTGGTGTTTATGATCGGTGGAAGACTATTAACATAACATGCACTTTATGGAAGAGAAGCTTGGAGAGAGCCGTGGTTTGCATGGCTAGTGAAAGGAGCGCCACAAAAATTGTAAGTTTTATTCTTGATATTTTATTTGTCATGTACATAATATTAGTTTGCAACTAATTATTTTTATGTATTTTTTGCATAGGGTGACAAAGCAATGAAAATTTACAAGACAAGAGTAACACCAAAAAATCAAGTTTTTAAGGTGCAGCATGCTTGGGACATCCTTAAGGATTGTCCGAGGTGGGGAACCAATGCGGACCAACAATAGGGAAGATTATTTCAACGTGAAGCCGCACAGACAAATGCTAGAGATGAAGGTGTTGATGAAATGAACCCATCTCCTTCTTTTGCAAGGCCCCCGAGAAGAGATAAGCAAAAGGAAGTAAAGAGAAAAGGGAAGTCCCAAGATCCGATGAGTGGACACTTTGCTACTGAAATTGCAAAATTGAACGAAACATATAGCGATCTCCAAGAAGAAACGGCCTGAATGCGTTTGTAAATGAAAGAGATCTCAGATAGGGAGCAATATAGGTTTGAAATTAATTTCATGATGGAGGACCTCAAGAAATACAATCCAAAGAGGAATAAGTTCTTACGTGGTAAGTAAAAGGAAATTTTGCGAAAGTCTGCCTCAAGGTGTAAGATCCCACATCGCCCAGGGGTGAGGATCCTGTAAGCCTTATATGTATATTCCCATCTTTACCTAGCACGAGGCCTTTTGTGAGCTCACTGGTTTCGGGTTCCATAGGAACTCCGAAGTTAAGCGAGTTCGCGCGAGAGCAATCCCTAGATGTGTGACCCATTGAGAAGTTGCTCGTGAGTTCCCAGAAACAAAACCGTGAGGGCGTGGTCGGGGCCCAAAGCGGACAATATCGTGCTACGGTGGAGTCGAGCTCAGGATGTGGTGGGGCCCAGGCTAGGATGTGACACAAGGAGTATGTTTCAAGATGATGAATCCTCTGAACCCTATATCCCAAGTCAATCACGAAGTCCATCACCAAGTGAAGATGGTGGATATGATTATTAAGTTTATGTAGTGTATGAATTATGTGCTTTATTAATTAAGTTTATTAATTGTCATTTGTATTAAGTTTATGTAGTTTATTAATTATGTGGTTTATGAATTATCGGTTGTATTAAGTTTATGTGGTTTATGTACTTTATTAAATTTATATCTTATTAATTATTGTTTCTATTAATCTAGATGCCTTCAATACTTATTGTATTTATTATTCCACATTTTGATGTAGAATAGATGCCTATGTATATTCCTATCTTTACCTAGCACGAGACCTTTTGGGAGCTCACTGGCTTCGGGTTCCATAGGAACTCCGAAGTTAAGCGAGTTCGCACGAGAGCAATTCTAAAATGGGTGACCCATTGAGAAGTTGCTCGTGAGTTCCCAAAAACAAAACCGTGAGGGCGTGGTTAGGGCCCAAAGCGGATAATATCGTGCTACGGTGGAGTCGAGCCCAGGATGTGGTGGGGCCCGGGCCGGGATGTGACACAAGGAGTATGTTTCAAGATGATGAATCCTTTGAACCCTATATCCCAAGTCAATCACAAAGTCCATCACCAAGTGAAGATGGTGGATATGATTATTAAGTTTATGTAGTGTATGAATTATGTGTTTTATTAATTAAGTTTATTAATTGTCGTTTGTATTAAGTTTATGTAGTTTATTAATTATGTGGTTTATGAATTATCGGTTGTATTAAGTTTATGTGGTTTATTAATTATATGGTTTATGAATTATCGGTTCTATTAAGAGCAGTTCCACCGAAGGTGGAATAGCCCAGCACCCTGTCCAAAAGTGAGGCCACCACCTTGTCAAATTGCTCCAGCCCGCAAAACAGCCTGGCACCCAGCCCAAGCTAGGCAATAGACTAGCCCATTTCGGATAGACCTAGAGGCCAGCCTATTTGGCTGGTGCGTGCAGCACACTCGCGACTGGGCGTGAGTAGGAGACAAGAGTGCAAGCGGCGCGGCCCGCTTGTCAGCCCACTTGTGTTCACCAGGATTAGAGCTACGTGGTTCTCCTCAGTGTCGTTGGATTTCCAATAGCTAGTTTTTGTAGACTGTTGGATCTCCAACGGTAAAAAATTTAAATTTGACTTTTAAAATGGACTGTCTGATCACAGAACAACGGTCCACGTTTTTTTCACCAAAAATAAAAATAAAACAAAAAAAAAAAGGCCCAACGGTCAAAATTTTGACCGTTGGCCACGTGGCAGCTCATTAGCTGTTGGATTTGAATATTTTTCCAATCCAACTGTCCAGATTAATTAACAACATTAAAATTTATTAAAAATTATGAATTTTTTTTAAAATAAAGAAAAATTTTAAAAAATTAATTTTTTTTTCTATAAATACCTAACCCTTATCTTTCACCTTACACCACATTTCAATATTTTCTACACTTTCTACACTTTCTACATTTGAATATTTTGTACACTTTGAGAGAAAAAAATGACTTCGTGGAAGCTCATGGAAGATGTTACGTTGTGTGAATGTTGGGTTCACACTACTCATGACCCGATTACGGGTAATGAGATGGATAAACGAGAAATGTGGAGTAAAATTACGAAAGCGTTTTATGATGTACATGGAAAAGATGCCAGATCTAGTCAAGGTCTTCAAGGTCGTTGGAAAAAACTCAACGCATCCTTTACTTGTTGGAAAAGTGCCATCTCTCATGCTTCCGGTAATCTGCGTAGTGGGACAAGTTTAGCGGATCAGGTAACAATATTTTTATTTATTTATATGCATTCCACCCACATCAATATTTTAATTTATTTAATTTCTTATGTAATTTTTATTTAATTTCTTATGCAATTTTTATGTAATTTATATGCATTCCACCCGCATCAATATTTTAATTTATTTATTTGTGTTACACCCGTATTTTTTAATACTATCTTATCCCACATTTTTATAGACACTACAAGCACAAGCATTCTACAATGCAAAGAACCATAACAAATCATTCAACAAATGGGAATGTTGGCAAATTGTCAAAGATTGCACTAGATACAAAATTGTGGCAACCGGTCCAAAAGTTGTCATGCACGGTATGGGTATACACAGTTCGCCAGAAGCAGACACGGCCGAACAAGAAGCCAACACATTTGAAGACACGGAAGGGACACCTGAAGAAGTGTCGGAGACCCAACTGACTTGTCAGTCCTTCAGGCCTCAAGGTAAAAAGGCATCAAAGAAAAAAGGTAGTTCTTCCAAAAATGACTACACTAAATATATGGAGGAACTTATTCGCCAAGGTGAATTGAACATGGCGTGGGAAAAGGCTAGAGATGAGGAAAAAACTACTGCTGTGGCAGCAATAATAACAGCTACTAAGGCTCGTGATGCGACGGCTGAGAGACAAAGAGAAATAGTTAATCGAGAGAACAAGATGATTAGAGAAGCACTTCATCGAGAGAATGAGATGCTTAGAGAAGAAAGGATGGCTCAAGCAGATCGTGACACTATGAACAAGTCTCTAGTAGGACTATCTGCGAATTCAAAATATTTTTGGACATCGGAAAAAAGAGATGTCGTGCGAAGGAGGCGTGCAAGAGATGCCGAAACAAGTCGAGGGGATTCTAGCTACAGAAATCCTAGCAACGAAGATCCTAGCACCACATATCCTAACTCCACAGACTTTGTATAATTTCGTATTTATTTGTAGTACTTTATTTAGTTTGTTATGTAATTTCTTATGTAATTTCTAATTATTTTTAGAACTTTATTTAATTTCTTATTTATTTTTAGAATTTTATTTAATTTCTTTTGTAATTTTTATGTAATTTCTTATTTATTTTTAGAACTTTATTTAATTTCTTATTTATTTTTTGTACTTTATTTAAACACATCAAATAAGATTACATAAACTTACCAAATAAACTTTTAAAAAAAACACCAAATAAAATTACATAACCTCACCATATAAACTTAAAAAAAAAAAACACACTAAATAAGATTACTTAAAAAAAATACACTTTATTCTTCAACCACAAGCCTTATTTTAATTATGTTCGCCTTTGTGCAATCCCCACTGGTGGGCAATCAAGTCATTCTGGAGGGTTACATGCCAGTATGGCTCTTGCAATGAAGTGTACCGCTGAACGATCAATTCATTGTAACGTCCATCCCGTTCCAACGACTCGTGTTGCACGGGATCTTCGGTCCGGTCATGAGCATACTAGATTTATGTTCTTGAGTTGTTCATCGGATCCGGCTCGTATTCATCGACAACATCATAATTATACTCGTCTTCAACAATCATGTTGTGGAGAATAATACATGTCATCATGATGGATCGAAGAGCCTCAACATCAAACATTCTAGCTACAGCCCTGACAATTGCCCAATGAGCTTGCAGGATACCAAAACAACGCTCGACATCCTTCCTACACCTCTCTTGACACTTTGCGAAGTGTTTTTCTTTTTCACTTTGTGGATGTGGCACTGTTTTGACAAATGTTGACCACCTTGGGTAAATGTCATCTGCAAGGTAGTATGGTCCCTCGTATTTATTACCATTAACCCAATATGTGCATCTCGGCCCATTTCCTTACACCAGTTCGTCAAACATTGGAGATTGGGCAAGGACATTTAGGTCATTCTGAGCTCGTGGAACACCAAAAAAAAGGATGCCAAATCCATGTATCAAATGAAGCCATCGCTTCCAAAATGATGTTTTTGGCTCATTTTCTGTCGCCATAAGCTCCTTGCCACGCACTTGGACAGTTTTTCCAAGTCCAGTGCATGCAGTCGATGCTTCCAATCATGCCAGGGAAGCCTCGCATCTCACCCTTCCTCAGAAGCCTTCGCATGTCCCTTAGCATGGGTTTTCGGAGGTACTCATTGGTGTAGAGGGCTTCAATTGCAGAGCAAAACCGCATCAAGGACTCCAGAATAGTTGTTTTTCCCATCCTTGTGATCTCATCTACTTGATCTGCAGATGCTCCATATGCAAGCAATCGCAAGGTAGCCGTAATTTTTTGCTCAGGAAGAAGACCTAGAACATGAAAAACATCATCTTTTTGCACAAAGTATGGATCATGTTTGCAAACAGCACTCATGATTTTATCGAACAAACTTCGTTACATTCTAAAATGACATCTAAAAACATGATCAGGGAAAATGCTATTGGGAATAAAATAATCTTCCAAGAGATCTTTACCTCGTCTTTCCCTTCTTCTATCGATGTTTGCCGCACGTCTGGGTTTGGCTATCTGACCCACAACTTCCATGATACGGCGGGAATGTGAGGCCCTCCGCCTTCTATGGTGATCATCCTCATCCTCCTCCATTGCGAATGCCTCATCACCACCTCCACCTTTGTCAAGATTGACCAATTCTTCCTGTTGTGCCAACAACCTTTTCCGCTGTTCTTGCAACTATTTATACACTCTCCTTGAAGAAGACATTGTAAGAACTCAAGATTTGAAAACGATAAAGAAGGATTCTAAGCTAAAAAAGAGGATTGAGTTTAGTGTGAGTATGGATGTAGGGATGTAGGGTTTATATGGACAAAAAAAGAAAGGATGAGGTTCTGGACAATGCCACGTGGCACTACGTGATTGGTTGAAAATCTTATCGAAATCTTGGCTAAATTATTGTAAACAGGAAGTGACACGTGGTGTGTCAGGATTGGTTGAAAATCTTATCAGAAATCTATCCACAAAATAGTACGTTCGAATAATGACACGTGGTGTGACAAGATTGGTTGAAAATCTTATCGAAATCTTGCCTAAATTATTGTAAACAAAAAGTGACACGTGGCTTGTCGGGATTGGTTGAAAATCTTAACGGAAATCTATTCACAAAATAGTACGTTCGGATAATGACACGTGGCGTGACGAGATTGGTTAAAAATCCTATCCGAAATTAAAACTATTTTTTAAATTTATTATTTTATAAAAAAATTATTAATATTTGAAATGGACTGGGTGCCAGCGCATTTTGTAGGGGTGGAGATCGTTTGTGCCAGCGCATTTTTAGACTAAGTGCCAGCACATTTTTTTAGGGGTGGTGATGCTTTGACCTATTACTGTTCATTAGGGTCTATTACTGTTCACTGAGTGGATAAATGGGCTGGGTGCTGGCGCAAAGTCTTTAGGGGTGGAATTGCTCTAAGTTTATGTGGTTTATGTACTTTATTAAATTTATATCTTATTAATTATTGTTTCTATTAATCTAGATGCCTTCAATAATTATTGTATTTATTATTCCACACTTTGATGTAGAATAGATACCTTCAATAATTCAACCTCCATTCAATAATTTATCCAACGTAGTAGACAAAATACTTTGCACAAGAAGACACTTAAATTTATTACTAGAAAATAACAACATAGTACACTTAAAATTATTACATAAATGCTTAACCAACATCATCAACATTCACCTTCTCGACATCATACATGCTCAACCAAATCCTTGCGGAGTGTGTCATGACATTGAGGAGCTTGAATTCTATTTAAACATCTCATATACTCACTCAAGGTGACGCTATCCTGTCGGGTCTTATATGTTGTTAGAGCCAAATATTCAACATCCCTTGCAATAGCTCTCGCATCTGTTGGTTGGTCATCATCCACATCTTCGTCTGAATCTTCTTCAATTTCGATGTACTCACCTTCCACAATCATGTTATGCAAAATTATGCATGTCATCATGATTGAATGGAGGTCTTCGATCTGCCAAAATCGTACAGGCCCTCTAACAATGGTCCATCGAGCTTGTAGGATCTCGAATGCTCTCTCTAGATCCTTCTTATAAGACTCTTGCCTCTGTGAAAATAATTTCTTCTTTACACTATTGGGATGAGAAAAAACTTTTGACAAAGGTAGACCAACTAGGATAAATACCATCAGTTATGTAATAATCTAGCTCATACCTATTACCATTTACCTTGTACCGAAATTCTAGTGTCCATCCATTGACAACATCATCGAATAGAGGAGAAGACCAAAGAACATTGATATCGTTGTTTGATCCAGGAGCGCCCAAGAAAGCATGTCAAATCCATGTGTCATAAGACGCCACAACCTCGAGCACGATGATTGGCTTGTTATGACGGCCCTTGAATTGGCCAACCCAAGTAGTAGGACAATTTTTCCACTCCCAATGCATACAATCGAGACTTCCTATCATAAAAGGGAGGCCTTTTTTGTCTGCCTTGCATAGAAGCCTTTTCAAGTCTTCACGATTTGGCTTGCAGAGGCATATGGCTCCATATATGGCTTGAATTGCCTGACAGAGGCACTTCAAGTTCTCAATAGCAGTACTCTTCGCAAGTCGGCATTACTTGTTAGTTTAGTCTGCAGAGCACCCATTAGCTAGTATGTGAAAAGCAGATGTGAGCTTCTTATGAGGTGATAGACTTTGTCGGCTTGCGGCATCTATCTTCCTTGCAAAGTAGTGGTCATGATTGACAACTGCGTTCAAGATGCTTTCAAAAAGCTCTCTCCTCATCCGAAATCGCCTCTGAAAATCATGAGTAGGAAATCTCGGACGCTCGATGAAATAATCTTTCATCATTCGGTCATGACACGCTTCTCTATCACGTTGTACAAATGAACGCCCCGTGATAGAATCACAATGGCTAAATTCACCATGGTGCTCATATTGCATAAATGAGTTTACAAGTTCAGCTTTGGTGTTGATCAATTTTGCATCCTCAATCTCAATCCTATCTTGGTATTGTGCCATCTGCATTGCCATGCTACGCCTTCTTCTATCACCCATTGATGAGATATTGAGGACTTTTAGGAAACAAAAACTCTTTGAAAGTTGAAAGATTGGTGAATATAGAGGATGATTGAAGGTTGAAAGGTTGTGTGATCAACTAATATTGGACATGTGTTTATATAGAGGATGATTGATGAAAGTTGAACGATTGGTGAAAGTTGAAAGTTTGGTGTTAAACGGTTGGTGAATTGAAAGTTTGGTGAAAGTTAAAAGATTGGTGAAAGTTGAAGGCTTGCTTTGTGGAAAATTTAGTGATTTTTCAATATTTATTGGAATTTAAATATTTTTAGATTAAAATGTTCATAAAATTAATTTACGATAGTCTACATATTTATTTTTTTTTAAATTTAATTTAAGAAAAAAATTAGCCTAAGTTCATTATTTAATAATTCCGGGTTAAAATTTTAGACCAGAAGGGTTGGAGCAGAAAAACTGTTTTTGGACTAAAAGCTAAATTTTCCGAGCTAAAAAATTTGGTTTTTAACCCAAGGGTTGAAGATGATCTAATAAAAATTCAATTATGTGTTTTAGGTCTGATTACAAATAAGTGAACTGTTCTATAACTCAAGGTAAAAAGGATGAATAGGCCCTCATAGTACCAGCCTTTTACCTATATTTCCACTATCCACCACAAGTTCCACAAACCATGCATTTTCACATACAAAAGGCTTTAAAAAGTCAACCAGCATGGGATACCATTTGGCTGAAATGATTTGAAATGAAACACAACCTTTGCCTATTATATATCCTAAGCCAGTTTCTCTCATACTCTCAGTTGTACTAGTATTATCACTGAACTCAGATGCAAAAAATCAAATTAATTGTAACGAAATCACCAAAGCAAACTCTTAAAACGATAAACACGCACAAGAACACAAGATAACCTACAGTGATTTGGTTAATTGTTTCTACGTCCACTCTAGTGATTAAATTACATCAAGAAATGCCACTAAAAACTAAAAATCAAGAACACTATTAGTTTACAAGAAAACCCCGTAGAGTTTATACCCGAAGTCTTAATACCAAGCACGCTCCCCTCATAACACTCAAACTTTCTCTTGTAATTTTTGTTTAGTGCTAGAAATGAAACAAGAAACATAAAACCTTTAGGAGAAACCCCAATGCTTTAAATTCTTTATCGCACCACGAATCCTTCAGAACTTGAAGCCCCTAAGCCGGCGACGAATCTTTCTCTCAGTGAGAATAAAAAGAAAAAGGAATGGTTGCATGCGTAACTTACTAAAGTTGTTATCCTATGTGAGGGTAGTACTGTTGAAGAGGAGTGTTGAAGAATGCAATTTCACCTCAGAAGCTTAACAAAAGAAATCACAACTTATATTAAATGATTCCATTTGACCCTAAAATCTTGACAACTTCTAACCCCACTTCCAACTCACAAAAGCAACCCAAAAAAAAACACAAGGAGAGAGTTAAGAAACATGCCAAGTGAAGTTAAAAACTACTATATACTGGAAGAAGCAGCAGCAGCTGTGGGGTTATTTTCCTGGAACCATCCACAAATTAAAGAGATCTATGCCCTACATGTTCCCAGTTCATCTTTTTCTTATCTCAATCATGTTCTCATTGAGGTACTCCCTTATCTTGTTGGTCACATGTTATATGTACATCACTAATGTGTAAAAAGTTGATACTTCATGCATTGTTCAATCAAGTTTTCCGAATAATCAATCCACCAGAGACATGACGACAAAAGAAAGTTTCACAAGAAAATTTGGACACAGGACAACTCACAAATCCAATAATTGTGCAAGGTCCTCAATGGGTAGGCCATTCACTCTTCAACATTTTTGTGTTCTTTCGTATGACATTACACCCAATTTTGGTAGGCAAAAATGGAAAAGTAAAATTTCTTGTCTTGTATATATGAACAGGGGCTGGGGTCTCCGAGATCTTCTACTACACAGCAGTCATTTCATAAAAAAAAAAAAAATATATATATATATATATATATATATATGTATATATATATTTATATGTGTGTGTGTATCTTGAACTATTTTGCAGCTTTTTGTGCCTCAGCAGAAAAATAGGACTTTGTTTTTTCTTATGATTGCCAGATGGTTTGCATGGATTGCTGATTTTTGTTCTGATGAGCCCTCTTTTGATAATTTCCATTCCTTCCATGACAGATCATTCCCTTATATATATATATATATATATATATATATATATATATATATATATTAGTTTAGAGACTTTTTATTTTTATACACGTGATACAGTGGAAGAGGAATCGAACATGTAGCTAAGATAATTATACATCCCTCGTTCATGAGAATAATGACTATAAGTATCATAATTAGATTGTTCATTCTCTTTATTATCATTTAAAAATTAAATTTAGAAAAATTTGTTTGATTTGGAGACTGTTTAGTCATTCTTATGAATAAAAAAAGATTATGATTCATCACAAAGATACTACTTATTATTGTAATCATTGATTTGGTCAATAGATGTCTAAACAATCACCAAACTGAATGAATTTTTTTTTTAAATAATCATTAAATATATTAAAAAGAATAAATTATTCCAATTATTCCTATTGTGCAGTAAAATGATACCACGTTAGTGTCCTTTCGAAAAATAGGCTATCCAAAGTTCCTAACCAAACATAAATTGCTTGGACTTAAAAACCCTCATTGCCTTGGAAGATTTGGACCCAGAAACAGAAAGGAGTTTTGGGCCTTGAAGAGTATTGTAACGGGCTGTTTCGTGGACGTGATCCAATGGGCTTATACAATGTTGCTATTTCAGCTGGGTTTGAAGATGAATTCTTGGTTTTTATCGCTACTTTTCACTCGCATAATTATGAATAATACTTGCATTTTCTTTGCCATAAAAATTTCATAATCGGAATAGTGATTTGAACAACAGATGAGAAGTTGGGAGTACAATGGGTGCATCAAGTTGCAGTTTTTGGATCAGTTGGAGGAGGAAAAGCATCACTTTTATATGCCATACTTGAAGAGATGCCGAAAATTTTGGTAACAGTGAGTTAAAAAAGGTTGAAAATTTTCACCTTCTGTCATGGACTCATGGACCAAGTTTTTCTTTTTCCAAAAATTTTGAGTTGCTTACTATTTTCTTGCTTGCAGACAGGTCAATTTTTTCGGAACAATTTAGCCTACGTTTCTCGGACTTCTTGGATACAAAGCAGGACAGTTGCAGATAACAGACTCTTTGGGATGTCAATGGACATGAATAAATTTGAGAAGACCATAAAAGCTTGTGCTTTGGATAAAGACATTAACAGTTTTGATCATGGCGGCGGCTTAACATGAGTGGAGAACAGAAGCAGGGGAAGAAAATGGCACGAGCTGCCTATAGCGATGCTGATATCTATCTCCTTCATGGTCCCTTTAGCGCAGTGAACTGGCATACTGCTGCAATTCTATTTCCCGATGAAAGACAAACTCAAAGGTTTTATGAAGCATGAAATCTGATTTTGGTCTCCTTGCAGGACCAGTTTACTCGATGTAATGACAGATGTCGGATTCTGTCATGGATGATCTAGCAAAGAAAACTGTGATTCTGGTGACTCATCGAGTTGAATTTCTCTCAGAAGTTGATATAACTTTGGTATGTATATTTTATTTCCCGGCGATGCAAGATGGACAAGTTATTCAATCCGAAAACTATGAGTTTCTTGACGGTTGGAACATCATGCAGTAACCACAATGGGTCCTTCAAGTTATCAAAGCCAAGGAGGATCTTTCGATGGAGATACGGTTCAGCCAGAGGAGCCTCATGCGGCTTACCTCACTGCAAATAACAGTGAAAAACAGGTGAGGATGATATATTTCACGCAATTCTAGTGTCTTCATTTATAAAACTATTCCCATTTATAAATGCTAAGAAGTTGGCTGCCTTGATGGAGCCGGTTATATATAGAGACTAAATATTGTAAACTAAATGACATGGAAATTGATGATTGAATTATTACATATATAAATGTTGATAAACATGCTCATTTCTACTGTACGCATTATTTAGTTTGCAAATTTAGCCTACAAATTTAGTCTTCCAAACATTACTTTATATATAATAGAAAACTAGATTTTTAATAAGTTTAGATTAATCCCCGGTACAAGGGGTGGGGTGGGGGGGGGGGGGGGGGGGGGGGGGGGGGTGGGTTGTTTGGGGGAAGGGGAGGGGGGTGTAGTCATATTAGGAATTGATAGGATTTTAATAGACTTTAAATCTGGGTGTAGTCGATTAGAGTTTTAAAAGATTTTGAAATTATGGTGTAGTCAAATTAGGATTTAAGAAGATTTTTGAAGAATACATCCAAATCCAGGAGTAGTAGATTAAGAGTTTAAAGAATACATTCAAATCTAGGTATAGTGAGAATGTCGAAGATTTATTAGGATTTTAATGGCTGAGGAATTTTGAGGGATTTGAGGGTGGGTGGTATAAATACAAAGTGTCATCAAGAATCCAACCCTAACCCATGTGATTTCTTTTCACGTTCATCACAGAAGTGGAACAATCTTTGTCTCTCATCTTCCTCTATCGCCACAAGGTATTGCAGGTTTCTTCCCAATTTGTATAATTCTTGCATGGTTTATTTGTTTCACAGATTACCGCTCCATTGGTACTTATATATATATCGATTACTCCCTTCCTTCTCATACATATATAATATCACATATCCCAACTTCTCCGAATTCATGCATTTTGAGTTGATTATTTTAATTGTATTTTTTTTGTTTGATTGCCGGAAAAACCATATATGTATGCAAGGAAAAGAGAAAACCTAATATACATGCAATTGATTAGCTAATATACATGCTTATTTAACCAGTCAACAGGAAGTTTGGATATTTTACTTCAAATTGTTGAAAGGGGCTTGGATAAATTTAACGAGTTTTAATTGTTTAGTAATATATACCCTGTGGTCTGTGAGAATTCAAGAATTGTTCTTTATTATTGGAAATATATTTGTGTTTAGTTCTTAATCTGTGTATAGCTCTCCATTGTCATTGTTTGGTTAATTGAGGTATGTTGTTTCTTTATTAACCCATTGCATATCATAATGATTCGAATGGCTTTTGTTAAGTCCTAAATGGTTTTTATTACTGCTACTGCTTCCAACATGCTAGTAATTAGAAATGGGAGACGAACAACAAGAAATTGAAAAAGTGAAGGCCAACAGCGATTATAGAGATTGGACTGTAGAAGAGAGCAAAGTGTTGTTACAATTGCTCATTGGGATGTGGATTTTTGTGTTTGAATTTGTTCATCTCGTTGGGGTAGTGATTTCAGATTATCATGGGGGTTGTGCTGATTTTCTTATTTGTATGCTTCCATCTACAGAAAACTACGAGTGCTTTGTCCTAGTTAGAATTGGCTTCTTTGGCTGAAGCATCTAAGAAGTTGGAGCCCCTGAGATGAGCTATTGTGCATAGCTTGCTTTAGCATAGGAATAAGAATGTCAGGCTTCTAATGGCCAGTTGTGTCACTGAAATGTTTTAGCGTCTAATGGCCCTTTGTGCATAGCTTGACCATGTTTGATTTCACTGTGTGCTCATGATTTGAAAGACGCTTACACTCCTAGTTTGTTTCTTAACATTTTTAAACTCATTATTAGCACTTTCGTGGAGCTAGCTGAACATGCTCTATTTGTATGTTTTACCAAGTTATAAGTATCAGAGATTAGTGTCTCTGAATTGTTTAAGTGCAATTTGACGTTCTCTTTTGATTTTCTTTTTCTGGGTAATAAATTTCAACAATAACAAGTAAACCAATTGGAATTTAGCGTGCTTGAGTTTCTGTGATATATTTGTTATTGTCACTGATTAGTTAGCTATGAAATTACGATTTGATAATTGGTGCTGTGTGTATAGGTTAATCATTTGCTGGTCATGGTTTAATTATGGTGTGTGTGTGTATAGATTAATTGTGGTGTGTGTATATAGATTAGATGATGGTTTCGATGTAAAAAATTCATGGTTGGTGGTATTTGGGTGTGTTGTTAACTTCTTTATGATTTTGTTTATTTGTTTGGGTAGTTTGTATAATGTCTCAATCAAGCATGGAAGCGGAAGGTGGGGAAGAAATGGAAGTGGACGAAGTGGAGGAAGAAATGGAAGTGGAGCAAACGGTGGAAGAACAAATTGAAGAAGCAGAAGAAACTGATGAAGAAGAAATTGAGGAAGAAGATCTTTATGAAACCATTAAATATTTATTGATGGCAATTCTAGCTGTAGTCCACGTGCTAAAAGAGTTTATAATTACATTTGGACAACCTATTGAACGCCCTTTAAATCGACGATTAATTACCATAGAAGGATACAATTATATACATAAAGTATTGAAAGAGGACCGCCCAGAGGATTTCAATGTATCCTGATGTGTTTGTGAAGTTATGCATTATTATTAGAGAAAAAACACTCTTACGAGGTACAAGATTTATTTGCATAGAAGAAATGCTTGCAACATTTTTGCTTATTGTTGGACACAATAGTAGATATTGTCTACTACGTAATACGTTTGGCCGATCACATTGGATTGTTAGTAGAAATTTTAACAAAGTTTTAAAGGCCTTGAACACAATAGTACATGAGATGATGGCCAAACATGGATTAGCAGTGCCATCTAAAATAAGGGAAAGTACGAGATTTTACCCTTACTTGAAGGTACGTATAGTGTGTCGTTTTTATTTTTATTTTGTATCATTCGAATTTATTCCAAATGATAAACTTAACACTCTTTCAGGATTGTATTGGAGCTATTGATGGCACACATATCCCACCATCAGTGTCCAGATGTGAGGTAAGCAGTTATTGTAATCGTAAGGGTGTCATATCACAAAATGTATTAGCAGCTTGTAACTTTGATTTGGAATTCGTACACCCTTAGTGGGTGGGAAAGATCGGCTCATGATTTAAGAGTACTAAATGATGCTTTGACAAGAAGGAATGGACTTAAAGTGCCACAAAGTATCAAATTATTATTTATCATTATTATTTAATTTCTCATTAATCGATTGAGTTGCATATTAAAATATATATTATCATGTAAATTTTCATAGTAGATTGTAGATTTCCAAATAGATGTAAGTTCTTAGCTCCTTATCGAGGATTCCAATATCATCTCCAAGAGTATAGTGGTTCGGGTCGTGAACCTAGAAACGAAAAAGAGTTGTTCAATCTTCGTCATGCTTCTTTAAGAAATGTCGTCGAGAGGATATTTGGTATTTTAAAATCACGATTCCTAATTTTAAGGATTGCACCTCTATTTCCATATGCAACACAAGCGGAGGTAGTATTAGCTTGTGCAGTAGTGCACAATTTTCTTTGCAAGGGGTGTAGATCAGATGAGTTTCATGTTGAACCAAATGATGAATCTTCTTCGTCTCCACCATTGTTAGTTTCTGAAGGGGATCTTGACCAAGATTTCCAAACATAAGAACAACAACAAAATATTGCTATTGAATGGAGATATAATATATCTTTGGACATGTGGAGAGATGCCCATAATGATAACAATGTGAATGGAGGATAATGAGTCACAAATAATTCTAGTGTGGTAATGATGAATTTTTGATGATGATCTTGTAATGTTAGGTTTTGTGGCTGCATTCGAGAAAGCAAAAAAGAAAGAAGAAAATATTACTTGTAATGATGAATTTCTTATTAATATAAGCGTTTTATGGCTGTGTTTGAAACTTGGAATTTGGAATTTCATCTGATTGCTTAGCTACTACGATTACATTATTATTCTGTGTATTTGAATTCATGATTGTGCTTGCTAACACTTCAAACTTATTATTAATGGATCTCCTTTGATTCAAAACTTTTATGTTTCTTGTGCATTATTTCATTTTATGTTATAAGATTCAACTAATAAATCCTAAGAAATTCACGAAAGAAATTCATACAAATTCATAGAAATCTGTAATATAAATCCATATAAATATGTCGAAATCCATATAGAATTGAGAATCTTTTAAAATCCTTTGAAATATGTCACTTAAAAAGTCTATTAAAATCCTGTGAAATCCAAATTAACTACACCCCTTTAGTTCAGTCCATCGGTTCTATTTAAATGTCAGCATTTATATTCTATGTCATTTTATTTTATTTTATTGGTAATTTCATGATTTTTCTTTTCCTAAGTCTACAGTAATTTACTATAATATATTACGGTACAAAAATTCTTTACAATATAGTTCAGTACAATCACTTAGGTACAAGCATTTTTTTTTTTTGTCGAAAGGTACAGACATTTTGATACAAACATTTAGGTACAGATATTTTGGTACAAACATTTAGGTATAGACATTTTGGTACAAACAAATCAATTTAATATTATTTCGGTAAAATCATTCATTTACACTTACGTATTTACATATTTTTCTTATGTGTTACTAATTTCTTTTAATGTTTTTTAATTTTAGTTTATTAATTGGACGAACTAAAATGTATATATTAATAAAACCAAAATTTTAATGTGAAGATATTAAGTAAAAGGGAATTGTTATTAGCACTTCAGAAATCTCATTCTACACTCCTCACAAGTATATTTTTCTTTGTAATTATAAAAAGTTTGGAGTGCAAGATGAGATTTGTAGAGTGCCAATAACAATTCCCAAATAAAAATACACATTAAATAACAAAAATAGAATATGAATTTTAATAAAACTTGAAAGTATAATTCAAAGAATTAAAATCAATATGTAATCTAACTTCAGGTTTTCTTTAAAATTTCAATATTTTTGAAAGACTAACGTTATATAATTACAAGAGTGACAATTTGGACTTTTTATTCTTTTTTTTTTTTTTTTTTTTTTTTTGTTGGTAAAAGTGACAATTTGGACTTAGCGAAGTACTTCCACATTGTGGTATTGGCAACCAGAATTGCACAAAATGCAATGAATTTAACAAATGATCAATAAAAATTCCAGAAAGAGATCTTCTTCAAATCCCTTCCTCCTAATCCACTAAATCAGGAAATTCGTGCCATTGAAATTTGATTCAACAGCTACAAACAGGGAGCCACTTTAAAAGTTATAATAATTTCAGTCATTGGATCAAATTTCAATAACACGGATCCACTTATTTGGTGGATTAGGAGGAATGAATCCGAAGAGGATCCCTTTCCAAAAATTCCGCCATTATAGAAGGCGTGGATGAGGTAGTCAGTGCCACATGTCCCGATGCTTTTGTATTGGTCTTCACTCAACCAACGAGATATGTCATGGAGTACGTTGCTAGGTCAGTTGAACAAGTTATTCACCAGCTCTTCCTTCATGTTGGTTTTCACAACTAAAACCACCAAATCCGTCCTTGGTAAATTTGGTAATGGAAGTGCTTGAGGAACAATAAAACTAAACCAACTAAAGCAACAGAAGTGGAAACAATGACCTACAAGAGAACTACAAGGAAGGCCAAGCCCCCATGCCAAAGACGAGACGAAGAGAAGTTTGTCGGAACATTTAATATTACATATTCATCTATTGCTTGTTATTCAATTTAGGGGTTTTAGGTCTTGTAGTATATGCATATATATTGAAGTGATGGAGTCTGAAATTGAGCTTTCAAACTTTCACGGAAAGCTTGTTCATTCTTTTATGGAAATAGTCATATATAACTTATGTTAAAAGCTAATTTCATGCAAATTTTTAAAGCCTAGAAGTGAATTTTAGGCATATGAGTAAGGAAATTTTTTTGTCTTGTATTCAGAATTTTCTTTTGATTTTTACCTTTTAGGATTTAAATTGTCATTTCATTTAGAGCATAAGAATCATTTAATAGTCATTTCATTTAGAGCATATGAACCCATCATTTAATATTAAAGAAAAATATGAGGTGTCAATAAAATAACCTAATTAAATAAAGAAAAATAAGTTCATCGATGTTATGAATAGGCAAAAAATAATGCGAGAAAACATGTGTTGGAGATTGAAGAGGAACAAGATTATGTATCACTCTGTTTGTTTTCTTTCACTTGTGTCGGACAAAGAAAATGAAGAAGTGAGGGAAACTTGTATATTTTCTTTCAAATTTCATCTCTTTGTTGGTGTTAACAGTGATACAAATATACCTTTTATATAGAGGTTTTCATCCAACATCTCCCTTAATGCTTTTGGAGAATCCACACACCAAAATAGTAAAAACCTAACCAACACTATTTAAGCCATGTAGCATTTTGACTTTCATTCTAATGGGCATTCACATCACACCATTCACAACACTTTCCCTTAGATTCCCATATATTAATATCGCTTGCCTCGTTAAAACTTTACTAAAAAAAATTCACTGGAAAAAAAATCGCAGCAAAGGAAAAGAGTACAACAATGCTTGGATCATTGGTATAGTGTTAAGTGTGCTTTTGTTGCCTTGTTAAAACATTGTCGGGAAAAACTAAGTGGGAAAAGTAGAACACACATGTATCTTGGATGCTCACCTTGATAAGTATATTCCTCTGATTTTGAATTCTTCAATATGATTGATTACTAAGTCGACTTTAATCCGATATCATGCACTAGCTTCTGGAATGTACACTTTGGTAGAGATTTGGTGAATAGGTCTGCCAGGTTACCATTGGAATGGATTTGTCCGACTTCAATAATTTTAGCCTTTTAAAGGTCACGTGTATTAAAAAAAAACTTTAGAGATATGTGTTTAATCTTATCGCCTTTGATGAATCCTTCCTTCATTTGAGCAATACACGCTGCATTGTCTTCATGAATGATAGTTGAAGTGTTTGTTTTGAATTTAGACTGCATGAGTTCCAGATCTAATGGATCATTGATATTAACAAAAAAAAATTCACGACTGGCTTTATAGAGAGCAAGTATTTTTGAGTGATTGGAAAATGTAGCAACTAATGTTTGCTTCATTGAGAGCCATAAGATTGTTGTATTTCCATTAGTGAACACATATCCAGTTTATGAGGAGGTTTTATGCGTATCAGAGAGAAAACCAGCATTTGCATATCCAATAAGAATCTTGTCATATGTGGGTTTCTCGGAATAAAGCAAGCCCATGTCTGTTGTCTCACGAAGATATTGTTTTGTCTTTGATTACCTTCTAATGTTGAATTGTTGGATTAGAGTTATATCTTGCTAATAAATTGACTGAAAAAGCTATATCTAGTATAGTACATTGTACTAAGTAGTGAATACAATAAAGCATCTATCGTACTCATATATGGTACTTCTGACCAAGAACCATTCCATCATCTTCTTTTGGGCGAAATTGATATTTCTTAATGTCAAGAGATCAAGTGACTATTTTCGTGCTAAGTGGATGAGTTTTATCCACACCAAATCAGTTTAAGATTTCTTCAACGTAAATTGATTGATGGACCAAAGTTCCACCAGCATAATGCTCGATCTGCATGCCACGACAATATTTTGTTTTCCCCAGCTCTTTCATTTCAAATTCGTTTGTCAAATATTTAGCAGTTTTGTTGAGCTCTTTAAGAGTCTCAACTAAGTTCATGTCATTGACATATATTGCCATTATTACAAATCCAGAGTTTGATTTCTTAATAATACACAAGGGCAAATGACATTATTGGTATATCATTTCTTGATTAAATACTCACTGAGATGAATATCATATTTGTCCAGATTATTTCGGCTTGTATAATGATCGCCTTAATTTGATTGAGAGCATACATCATGGTTTCTTAATTGCTTCAGGCAACTTAGGTCATTCTAGGAGTTTCATATAAATGTCAGTACCTATTTCTCCATATAGATATATGGTGATGACATTCAGAAATCTTATATCAAGTTTTTATGAAGCGACCAACCTTATCAAGCAACAAAACGTGATTGCATCCATTACAGGATAACATGTCTTGTCATAATTAATTCCAGGCTTTTGTGAAAAAACTTGCACAATGAGACATGTTTTATATCTTGCAATTTCATTTTCCTCATTGCTTTTTTTTTTTTTTTTGTGAACACCCATTATAACAAACAGGGTTCATGCTAGCAAGGTTTGGACTATTGGTCCAAAAACACTTCGTTTTTTTAAGGAATTTAAATGTTTGGATTACATCTTTCCACATATGTCAATCTTGCCTCTATTTGCTTTCATCAACTAAGCGAGGCTTAATATCATCGCTTAATTTGATTTTAGTAGTTATTGTAATGAGAATATATCGTTGATGATCATTTCATTTCAATAATACATGCATAATTTATGGAGATTTCTTTACTTTTATGTACTTCTGTCTATTCAGAGACATGTCTTATCAAGGACATTTTTTTTTTCTTCTGGAAGTACAGAATCATGAATTGTAGATTCATCATTTATTTCTTTTTCATGAATGAACTCATTTGGATTCTTTCAAGAGGTTGGATCTTTTGAGTCTTAGGGTCTACTATGTTTCAGATATGCAACAGATGAATCATTTATTGCAACATTATTCTGCCCAACAGGGACATCAATTCTTGTAGACATATTTGCAGTTGGTATATGTGATGTTGTCACTTTTGTTGCATCAATAAATGCATCAAGCATTTGATTATGAATGCTTTGAAGATGAACGATTATTCTAACTTCATTTTTACACTAGGTGCTTCCTGAATCAAAATGAGGCAAAGCAAGTACATCCTATGTCAATTTTCGCCGTCCTTCTAGGACGGTCTTTTCTCCCCCCTAACAACGAGAAAATTGTCTCATTGAAGTAACAATCCGCAAACCGGCCGATAGAAATATCACCCGTCAAGGTTCTAAGCATCGAATGATAAAGGGTTAATCAAAAGTCACAAAACTTTTCAATCTAGGTTGAGATCCCATTTTAGTATGTTGTGACGGTGCAATAGGCACATAAACAACACAACCAAAAACTTGTAAACGTAAAATGTTTGGTTGGTGCCCAAACACAAGTAATACTAAGGATTATTGATGGTTAGCAGCAATTCTCAATCGAGCTAATGATGCAACATGTAGAATGATATGTCCCTTGTAGAAATTGACAATTTTGTTTTCATGAATAGAGCGCGAGTGATTAATCAAGGTCGCTTGATAAATGCTTCTACTATACCATTTTGAGTATGGACATGATGAATAAGGTGTTCAACCTCAATGCCTAGTGTCATGTAATAATCATCAAAACTTTGAGATGTAAACTCACCAGCGTTATCAAGTTGAATTAACTTAATAGGATGATATGTGAACTATGCTCGTATTTAATTATCTAAGCAAGAAGTCTCGCAAAAGTTACATTTCGAGTAGACAAGGGGTAAACATATGACCATCGAGTAGATGCATCAACCAAAACCATGAAATATCAAAATGGTTCATAAAGTGGTTGAATATGCTCACAAATATTCCCTTGAATTCTTTGAAAAAATGATAGGGATTCAACACCATATTTGATTGAGATGGTCTAATTACCAACTTCCCTTGAGAATAAGGGTTATCATTTGATATAGTAATATGTCTGCTCAATAAAGGATGCCCATTAGAGTTGGCAATAATGCTATGCATCATGGTGGATCTTGGATGACCCAAAAGGTCATGCAAAGTATGTAAAATTTTGTATCAATGAACTTTAGCTTCACTAGATTATGTGCTTAGATTGTCTTTATGTATATATAACACAATCCACTTGATAAACCACACAACTTCTCCAATATACCATTCTAGGTATCATCAAAGGTAATGCATAGATATTTTACATTTTTTGCATTTTTTGTTTCAATATGGTAACCATTCAAATGTATATCTTTAAAGCTCAACAAATTTCTAGTAGAGTGAGTAGTGTAAAACCCATTTTGTATGGACAATATTGTTCCATTTGGTAAATGACATGGGCTTTTCCTGAGCCTTCAATTACGTCTGATTGATCAGATATTGTTGTTACTTTTACCTTTGTAAGCATTAAGCTTAAGAAATTTTTTGATCTCAAAGTATCGTATGCATGGTTGCATAGTCCGCAAGACAAATATCTTTGCCATTGTTCTTGTTTTGAGAACAGCCATAATTTTTATCCATGCTTTCTGATGAGTAAAATAATCAGAGTTAAAAATAATTTATTCATAATAAAAGAAAACGACAATGCAACTTTTTTATTGAATTGAAATTACAAGCTTCAAACAAGAAGTTTAGATGATGAAAATAAAAGTTCATTAAATGAAAATTGATTTAATCGGACCCATAAGCTTCATTCCCCATTTTCACAACAATGTTGGAAGTATCTAGATGGGTTGTGTTCAATTGACTTGATAAATTGAACACTAGATTATGTATACCCATTAAATTAGCTTGGTCGATGAAATTAGTCTCGACCTTCTTTTCTTTGTGGGAGGCTTGTTAATGACCTACAAGATGTTTGGGAGTACTACATATACACGCCCATTGCATATTGTCACCACACCTATTGCAGACGCATTCAATATTTATAGGACCATTATTCATATGAGTTTTCCTCTTATAATAGTTTACATTTTTAAAGCCTGGGTTTGGACTATGACTTTGACCCTGGTTGTAATTATAAACACCATGACTTTTACCCTTTCCATTCTTTTGGCCTCACTTATGGCCACGTTCCTTTTTGTAGTTACTACCACGAAAGGAAGTGATGTATGCTTCAAGGCAAGTAGCATTCACTTCTGGGAATGGTGTTGATCCAGTTGGTCCAGCTTGATGATTTTTCATTAAGAGCTCATTGTTCTACTCAACCATAAGGAGTATTGATATCAACTGGTTGTACTCTATAAAATCGCACTTTCTATATTGCTGTTGCATGAGCAAATTAGAGGCGTGAAAAATAATAAATGTCTTTTCCAGCATATCTGCTTTACTGACATCCTCCCCATAAAGTTTCATTTAGGAGCTAATTCTAAACATTGCAGAATTATCTCTCAAGGCATTCCAAATGGCCAGTTGGTCCTCAACTGCCAAGTATTCACTTTTTAACTCTTCATGCATGTGGTGACGAATGAAGATCATGACTTTTACCTGATCTTGGGAGGATGTAGTGTTTCTTTCCTTGACGGTGTCCCCAAGATGGATCTTGGCATCCACAACTCAAGTAAAGTAGTTCTTTCAAGTGATGTCGGGTGACAAAATCAAGTTTTGCCAAGGTCATAATTTTCATTTTTCTAAAAGAATAATGAGATGCGTAAAAAGCTCGCAATAATATAGTTTCCAAGGGAATGTAATTTAGAATTTCTGGCTTTTACAAAATTTTCATTTTTGAACATCAGGCACAAATGATAAGCACTCGAAACTTTAGGCTCGAGATTAATTTAATTTATAGGTTAATTAGATAATTGTTAGAACTAATTATTCTAGGACTAGGCCAACGGGCCTGGACTTGCAGGCCAGGGCAGTTTAAGGTGGGTACAGGGCAGGGCCTTATATTTGATACACGAAATGGGGCGGGGCGGGGTGGATCCAAATAAATGGTGGGGCGGGACGAGTCCGATTTCTGATTACACGGGCCCCCGGCCTGGACCGTATGCACGTGTATTCAATTCTTCTCTCACACACATTGGGGTATCTCTGCAAATTCCTTTATCGGTTTCTCGATTTTTCTTCAGATTATCTTCATCGAATCTTAATCGTCTTCGTTAAATCTCGATCATCTTCGTCAATTCTGAAACTCAGAGACTTTCCTCTCTCTCGATTCCTCTCTCCCAGATTGTTTTCATCGATTCTTAAACTCGGGGACTCACCTCCCTCTCGATCTCTCTTTCCCAGATTGTCTTCGTCAATTCTTAAACTCGAAAACTCTCCTCCCTCTTAATCCCTATCTACCAAACTGACTTTCCTTCTCCCGAATTGACTTAGCTCTTTTCAACTCAAACCACCACCTGACGACCCATCTTAAAATTTTCAGTGTGTAATACTTGCTGTTGTATGAAGCTCATTCATATCAAAATCGATTTTTTTTTTATTTAGGTTGAAGATTGAATTATTATATATGTAATTTTTGAGTTCTTGCTAATTTCGTAGCTAATTGGATATATGGGTTGGTGTTATTTGCAAGAAGTTGAGCTGAAACATGCAAGTAGGACGCTGGACACTTGAAATTTCCTTAAGCTTCATAGCTTCATTTATTTGTTGTTTGTTGCAGGTCAAGAGAAGCACAGCAGACAGGAATGACTCGGGGACCTATAGGAACCTGCCCGTTTTAAACGGGTCAGGTTAGATTCGATTTCAACTTTCATTTTTCTGTTCTCCGGCTTGACCCGCCACATTTTATTTTCCACGGAGTCTAGTCTGGTTCCTTAAATTTTAGGCCCGACCTATGCCCAACCCTAAATTATTCACTATACAGCACTAGCACTAGCACCAGTATTGAGTATTAATACCAGACAAAAAAAATAACGAAGAAGGTAATTGAACTGCACCATTCTCATTTGGATAATGTAGTGGATAATGAACAATTTATTCATGTGTAACTTTTGTTTTTCACATAATTTTATTAAATCAAAACGCCGGTAAACTTACTCTATCCTCTCTTATTTTTATTAAAGTTTATGGAAAGCATCTTTATGCAGACGGCTTATTGTCTCAATACTTTTGTCTTCCACCAAGAAAATGGAAAAAGTGACTAATTTTGGCACCTTCTTCTTCAATAATAGATTGAAGGCGTGTTTAAATTTAACTAAAGCTTGAATTGCCACCTTTTAATTATATTTTTCTTTTATTTTAGATAATGGAATATGTTCTGATTACTAAAAGTCTAAAATGTAGGGCTAAAAATCATTCGTTGTTGTAATTCACAGGCCATTCATTGTAGATGGCCAAATATTCCACTACCAATTCACTGTTCATCCCAACACAACTTTGTCTAAAGCTTTGTCTATAAAATGGATGAGAAGAAGGAGAGCAAATATACACAGATAGACATACGGCTGGTAGAGGAAGAAAGAAGAGAGGAAGAAGAGAGGAGATAATAGAAAGAGTTATCTTTGAAATCTTATTATTCCAGATTATAATGAAAGCACCACTGCTGCCCCGAGGACGTACTCCAGTCACACTAACTGTAAAGGATCCTCGTAAATTTGTGTCTTGTTTATTTGTTCCACTGCACACACCATCAGTTTTACAACACGTTATCAGCACGAAAAGCTCTCGTGTTAGTGGAAAGCACAAATAAGAAAATATTTTCTTTTCATCATAAAATCTTTTCATTTCAAATTTTCAGAAAATCTTTTTATTTCATCATAAAATCTTTGTACTACTGATTTCCTTGAGAAAATATATATATGTTGTTGTATGACTGTATATCATCCTTTGAAGAAGTAAAAGAGTACAAACTCAAAATTCATAAAGAATCTGACAGCCATGTAAACAGCCTCGGAACTCCAACTTGCAGACCTCAGATTGAAATATTTTCTTCTTCAAAGTTGTTCATCCGCCCAGTACCTACAACATATCAAATTTTCAGAAAATTCCAAAGGTGTGATCATCGCAGATGCTTGAAATACCAAATCAGTTTCCAATTTCTGCAGAAAATTGGACATGCACCTTATGAGTACGAAAACTCTATTTCAATAGCTCAGATCAAAATTGTTTCTTCACAAAAGTTGTTCGGTATCCACTTATCCATATCATACTAAAATTTGAACTAAATATAACGGTTTGATCTTCTCATAAGTTACAGATACTCTTGACTCCAAAACTTATGGGAACCGTTTCGATTTTTTCGAAACTCACTTGAGGAGGAACACCAATTGGAAATTAGTGTTACTATTATTTCCTAGATAACTAAAATTTCTTCGAACTGTGAAATAATAATAAAAGTAAAAGGGATGAAATAAAAGAAAATGGCAGACCAAGAAAAAAGAAAAAAAGCAAAAGATAAGGACTTAATCATTGCATTTTCTGTTTTGGCATATTTATGTGCATGGTGTTGGTTTAAAACCCTATCACAAGTTCTATGTAAGATCCCACATCACCCAGGAGAGTGATCCTTATATGTATATTCCCATCCTTACCTAGCACGAGACCTTTTGGGAGCTCACTGGCTTCAGGTTCCATGGGAACTCCGAAGTTAAGCGAGTAGCGCGAGAGAGCACTCCCATGATGGGTGACCCACTGGGAAGTTGCTCGTGAGTTCCCAAAGACAAAACCGTGAGGGAATGGTAAGCCCAAAGCGGACAATATCGTGCTACGGTGGTGGAGCGGGCCCGGGAAGTGATCCGCCCCGGGTCGAGATGTGACATTCTATTTATTTATAGTGGGTAGAATTATTACCCTTTGCTTTAAAGCTTTGATATTTATGTGAATGGTGTTGAATCAAAGCCCTTGTCACAAGTTTTATTTACTTAAAAGCAATTTATTTACCATGGCTTGAGTTGCAGCCTATTGCTTTAATTTATTTATTGTACTTTTTTTTTTTGTTATGATGAGTACATACTAGACCCGAAGTTCCTTGATTAGATTAGAACCTGAAGTTTCTTGATCCTCATCACATAAAATGATTAGACCCGAAGTTCCATCATGCAAAAAAATCAGGAATGAAGTCCCTAGATCCTCAAGATCAGACATGAAGTTCCTTGATGAGCGCCTTAAGTTTGAAGAGTCGAAGTGCCACAACTTAATTGTAATAAATGACATAAAAGTCTCAATCCACAGACTATTAAATAAGGACCAAAAGTTCCTTGATGTATGATACATTTTGCTGGAGAGTTTACATCTTGAAGTTTTGATGATTATTCAATGTCATTGGGCATTGATGTTGAACACCATGTTCCTCATGTTCATACCCAAAAATGATTTAACAGAAGCATTTATTAAGCGGATGAAATTGATTACCCACGCTCTGCTCATGAAAACGAGATTGCAAGTTGTTGATGCACAAAATCGGCGAAGACTTTGGTACAACAGAAAGTGTCAAGTTTGTGACCTTCACTAGATTGCTCTGGTCATTAGTGTGGATAAGTATGTAAATGAATAGAGATAGGGAAGCAAACAACACAAGATGTACGTGGTTCACCTAGATTGGCTACATCCACGGAGTAGAGGAGTTCTCATTAGTTGTGAAGGGTTTACACGGTTCAAGCTCTCTTTTAATGAGTTCTAGTGAATAGTTTAGTACAAATAACATTAGGGATTATTGTGGGAGAATGATCCCCTTTTATAGAAGAGAGTTTCTAGCTTTGTTCTGACATTGACAATGTCATGTTGTGATTGGCCTCTGATATCGACACGTGTTGTGCTGTGATTGGCCTCTGATACCAACATGTGTCGTGTTGTGTTGTGATTGGCCTTCTGGTTGGAGGAAAAGTCTTGTGGGTCCTTGATGGTATATTGTTGACCGGTGCTTAGTAGTTTCAGGATTGGTTACAAACAGTGCTCCCCTAAGTTCCCAAGTGAGGGAAGCTCCTCGGTTGGGGACTTGCAAGATCCAAGCCATTGAGTAATCACGAAACTTCTAAGTACCGAAGTGTGGTGTCGCTTTCACTTGCCTTCTCTGTCCTGTAAATAGATGTGGCATCTTCTCTTGGAAGTATTTTTCTTTCATCCAGGAGTGGTATCTTTAGTTGGCGTTGACGCACAAGGTCATGTATCATTTTCATTTGAAGCTTACTTGTAGTTTCGGATTTGGTCAAGTGCGATACAAACCATATAGTAGGAGTCCCCCAAGTCTCTAAGCGAGGAGATCTGCCGAAGAAGGTGATAGACAAGGTAAGCAATTAGGGTTCCAAGCAATCAGTCTCAGATCGGTAGGTTGATCTTGGGTTCCGGCTGATTGTACTCATTCTCCCTGTCTCTCATTCAACAATAAGGATAAAGATAAGAAATAGGGAGAAGAGATGATATGATGTACTTTTGTTTTTGGAGAAGATGGACAAATTGGCACGTGCTTTGTTGTACTTAACTTTCCACAAGTGTATTCTTGAACTGGGCTTGAGGGTTTTTTGGTTTCCTCCAAAGGAGCGAGCCGACTCCAGAATTTGAGGGTTAAAACAAGTCCGTCAGACCTGGAGTATGTTCGATCCTGATGATATAGGATACTTTTGCTGTTTGACAAAGTAGTAGATGTGGTATGGCGAAGCTTTGTTCTTTGACAACGGTGTTAGCAAATGGATGTTGAGGCTTGTCGATCTCTTCAATTAGAGCAATGATGTTGAGCTTAGATTTTTTATTTTGTTGAAGTTTGCATGTTGAAACTTCGTGGGTGGACCCTGTAGGTTGAAGTAGTGCTCCCTTAATTTCTTGAGTGAGGAAAACTTTTCGGTTGGGGACTTGAAAAATCCAAGGCACTGAGTAGTCGCGAAATTTCTGAGTACCAAGGTGTAGTGGTATATGGTAGGAGTCCCCCAAGTCTCCGATCGAGGGGGGTGTCTTGCTAGTAGGCAATTTTCCAAACAAAACTTCACCATTTTCCTTTCAAAGTGGTTGCCCAAAACTCCTCTTTCATATATATTTGGTATGAAAGTTGTTTAGGCCCAAAGAAAGGAAACCTAGGCTCATTTCTTTCTTGATCAAGAGTGTGAAGCTTTTGAGAATTGTAGTTGCTCTCCATTGATGAAGCTTTGTTTGATGTTAAAACTTTGTAGGTGAAGCTTTTGTGTTGAAGCTTTGTAGTTGAGAGTTGAACCTTTGTAGGTGAAACTTTTGTATTGAAGCTTTGTAGGTGAAACTTTTGTATTGAAGCTTTGTAGGTGAAGCTCTTATGTTGAAGCTTTGTAGGTGAAGCTCTTGTGTTGAAACTTTGTAGGTGAAGCTTTTGTGTTGAAGCTTTGTTGGGCACCATAAATTGATTTTGCTTCACACTATCTTGATCAAGAGTGTGTGAAGCTTTTGAGAATTGTAGTTGCTCTCCATTGATAAAGCTTTGTTTGATGTTGAAGATTTGTAGGTGAAGCTTTTGTGTTGAAGCTTTGTTGGGCACTATAAATTGATTTTTCTTCACATTATCTTGATCAAGAGTGTGTGAAGCTTTTGAGAATTGTTGTTGTCTTCCATTGATGAAGTTGCGTTCCATAAATTGATTTTGCTTCACACTATCTTAATCAAGAGTGTGTGAGGCTTTTGACATTTGTTGTTGCCCTTCATTTGTTGAAGCTTTTGTTGGCACCATAAATTGATTTTGCTTCACACTATCTTGATGAAGAGTGTGTGAAGCTTTTGAGAATTATTGTTGCCTTTCTTTTGTTGAAACTTTTGTTGGCACTATAAGTTGGTTTTGCTTCACACTATCTTGATTAAGAGTGTGTGAGGCTTTTGACATTTATTGTTGCCCTTCACTTGTTGAAGCTTTTGTTGGCACCATAAGTTGGTTTTGCTTCACACTATCTTAATCAAGAGCGTGTGAGGTTTTTGACATTTGTTGTTGCCCTCCATTTGTTGAAGCTCTTATGGTGAAGCTTTGGTGTTGAAGATTTGTAGGTGAAGCTTTGAGGTTGAAGCTTTGTTGGGCACCAAGAATTGATTTTGCTTCACACTATCTTGATCAAGAGTGTGTGAAGCTTTTGAGAATTGTAGTTACCCTCCATTTGTTGAAGTTGTTGAATTTCCCAATTTCCTCTTTTTTTTTTTTTTTTTTTTTTTGGAAAATTAGAAATTTGAAAATGTGGGAGAGACAACATATATAAATTTTGCTTCCACATTGTTGAGCAAGAGATTGTGATGCAAGCCACACCTTGTAGTAGTCGAAGGTTTAGATGAACCATATAAATTGAATTTGCTTCGAACAGTCTTGATCAAGAGTGTGTGAAGCTTTCGACGAGCTGTAGTGTTTGCATTATTACAGAGGAGAAATGTCTGAAGCAGATGTAAGAGGGCTAAAGAGCTTGATCTTCGTATACCATGCACTGAAGCCGTTGTTGGCTTGCAATAAGACTTTGTTGGTGATTATAACTTTTGTTAAGCATAAGTGCTCCCCTAGTTGAGTTGTAAAGCTTGAGGGTTTTTTATTATTTGTGAATGCTAGGAGTTCACATATACAAGTTGTACCACTCGTCTTCTGGTTGGTGGAATGAATGGTGGGTTGCTTTCATCACTTGGTTAGTGGTACGAATGTGAGTTCCTTTATCACCTTTCATCACATTTCATCACCTGGTTGGTGACACGAAGATGAGTTCCTTCTTCACCTGGTTGGTGGCATGAGTGGCAAGTTGCCAAATAATGTTAGAGTACGGGTTGTACATTTCATCACCTGGTTGGTGGCATGAATATGAGTTCATTCTTCACTTGGTTGGTGGCAAGAGTGGCAAGTTTTCAAATGATATTATAGTACAGGTTGTACATTTTATCACCTAGTTGGTGGCATGAAGGAGAGTACAGGTTGTACATTTCATCACCTCGTTGGTGGCGTGAAGATGAGTTCTTTCTTCACATTTCATCACTTGGTTGGTGAGAATAAGGGCAAGGTGTCGAGGCACATTGTAGCAAATGTCGAATGACACAAAGTATGTTGAATCCTTTTGAAGCACAGTTGGCTTATGTATGGATGTGTTGGAATATATGATGTTTATGTTCATTGACATGAGTGATGCTTATGAATGTTTTGCTATGCATGAAGGGATCCATGCTTTCGATATGTGAACCATGTTGGTTGTAACACTTAGTATCACATACTTTGTGTCAAAGTACGCATGTTGAAGCTCTGAGTTGGAGTATAGGGGTAGGTCAGCGTAGACCAAGTGTTCCAGTGCTAGGAATGCAAAAGACTCAGAAAAGTTGTCTGAATTCCCTCTTTTTTAAATATTTGCCGAATGGTTTGTGTGACAAAAGATCTCAAGTAGTTAAGAGTCAAAACATTTGTAATATGTATGCCTTCTTATAATAGCATTTCCTTCAGTACCCAATCATTCACTTTGAAAAAGTGAGGCTTGGCCCCATAGTCATAACAGTCAACGGTACGTTCACCCCTGGTTGTCTTGATACGAACTTTTATCCCTCTTGTTGTAATAGGCTTGCTAAGAGTAAAAATTCTTCCTCTTACCAAGAAACAAATACGTTTGGTGACTTAACGAGTAGTTAAATGAGGCAGGAGATGATGTAATGGGTGTCTGGATGGCCAAGATTTCCTCACTTGGTATAACTTGACTTCCATTTCCCACTTGTTGATAGGGATTAACCATAGGGGGTTCCCTTGGTATGTCCTTACTTCGGCGGAGGCGTGGTTGTAAGCCTGTGCCATCACCCCAGAGTAAGTCTTCCAAGTGTTGGCATTGATCATGTACTTGAAGAAACAATCACGTAGGCCTGCCTTGAAGGCTTTGAGGGCGGTCTTGTCATTTGCCACAGCACAGCGAGAATACTTATGGCTGAAGCGGCCGGCATATTTTCGTAGTGGCTCGTCCGGCTTCTGGTGAATAGTGTACAAGTCATCTGCGGAATGCAAGCAATATGTCTGGAAGATGTGTTGAGAGATAAACAGTTTCCTCAGTTCATCAAATGAGTCTACTGTCTCAGGTGGAAAACGGTAATACCAATTTAGAGCTCCGCCATAGAAGGTAGAGGGGAAGATAAGACATCGTTCTTTGTCGGTGTGCATCCGATATGCCATGGTGAACTCAAAGAGATTAAGGTGTTCAATCGTGTCCTCCTTTCCAGTGTAGAGTTGTAAGCCAAGCTTCTACTTTGTCTTTGCTTGGAGGGGGTGTCGAGGATCCTCCTTGTAAGAGGGCCAGGCCTAGGTTAGTTCCAGTCAGGTATTTCGGCCTAACGTTCGGCCTTCAACTTGTTTACTTCCTCAAGGAGTTGTAGGACAAGGGGGTCTTGAGTGGAGTCAGGTACTGCTAGATCCTTCTTCCGTAAGTCTCCATCTTCTCTTAGAAGTAGGAAAGCTTGATCAAGGGCATGAGATTTTTCTTTGATATGACATAAGGTTACTAATTGAAACCTAAAATTATGCTCTTATAAACAAGTTCATATGAATGGAGAATTATATACGAAGGGTTATGAGTCGCCCACATCATATCTCCATAAGTAAATCCCTCAAATATACATGGAAGCAAGTTGCTATGTATAAATTCCAAAGGAAAATGTGTTATGAAATGTAGAAAATCCCTGAAGGATTCAGATTACTTGAAGAAAACCTTGGAAGGGTAAAGCATCAAATATGTACTTAAATACCAATGGATGGTATAAATTGCCTTAGTGAATACTATCATTATGATATTGTTGTAACATACTAAAATATCTTGCAAGAGTCGATAATATTAGATTTAGACTCTTGAAGAGTCTAGAAAGTTTATAAAGTGTTGAGAGAGATATTGTCTCGAACTGCAGAATCGAACAATAAGCCAACACGAATCTTATCCATGATGTTTATAAAGAATCATATGGATTGAAGATTATGAGTTGAATACTCAAATTATTTAGACACCAAGAATGATCATTTATCTTCGTGAAAGTAAAGATAAATTGATATTTGGTCCAAAAGTACCACATCTTAGTGAAGTATATGCTTTATTGTATTTGGCACAATACATCGAATGAAATAAAGCTTATCTATTAATATCTCCGAGAAATTACATACACATAAGTTAAAACAAACAAATAGGAGGGAACCTTCACAAAGGTTGCTTATGTGAAGCCTCAGTACTCGGAAGTACCCCAGAAGGGGAAGGCATCGAAGGTTGATTATTTAGAGCCTCAGTACTTGGTGAAATTCCAGACGGCTGAGACAATGGGTGTCTTTGGAACAAAGACTCGAACCCCTGATTGTCATTTTGAGTCCGACCTTCGGATTCCAGTAGCTGGTCGAGCTTTCTTTTCATGTTCGTCGAGTAATTATTTGCAAGCATGTGTACTCTATTCTCGTGCTTAAGCCCTCTAATCTCTTGTTTAAGACTTGCCACCTCAACCATCAATGATTCAATTTGGTGAGTTCGAGCTAGTAGGCGTTGACCCATATTAGAAACAGGGCCCGCACACTGAATACTGAGAGCCAATGAGTCTTGAACGGCCGACTTATCAGACCGGTTTGAAATGATTATGTTATCTTTGGGAGTGAGAAGATTTCTAGATACCACTGTAGCGGTTAGGTTATTCTTCATCACAGAGTCCCCAACCGTAAGATGACCATTAGAATATAAGAAGGATGGGCGCCATATATTATCCTGGCGGGGCTCGTTTGTACCATTCTTAAGACTCAAATCTAAGCAAATGTTAGATAGGCAAGCCATTTTTCAGAAATGATGAAGGAAAAAAGAGGTCAGATAAAATCTCAAAAGTGCAAGAAAGGGAAAATTCTACATGTAATAGTTTTTCGAGCATACATTTTGAGCACAATTGATGCCTCTATAAAAGAAGAAGCAATAGGGCCACTTATTCAAAAATCAAAGAGACACCGCTCTTCGAATTTCAAAAGCCAGATTTTCAGGATAAAGTTTGTCAACATTTCTCAGACACAATCTCAGTTTTTGGATATCACATGCAACTTTGTCAAAGATCTCTGATAAAGTTGAAAACACGTGAATCTTAATGTTCTAATTACACCACAGTTGCTGACAAGAGTAAAGGCACAACACCATTACCTGTTATTGGGAAATCCCTATATATGTCGATCTCTATCTTCCAGACCAAGGTAGACCTACAAAAATATCTAACTCTTCTTCCTCTCTGAGAATGCATCTTCAACAAAGCTTCTTGAAATACTCTATTTTCTTTCTCTTCGAGAATACCTCTTCAAATAAGTCACACCAGAGCAAGAATATCTCATATCATTAGGGACGAGAGCAAAATTATCTCATATCATGCAATCTCCCTGTCCTTTTTCTTTGTCTTTATTCTTACCTAGAGGACTAAGGAGAAAGAAAGCAATTAGTCGGAACTTGGAAATCAAATTTCTAGTTAGGAACCGACTGCCTGGAAACTTTCCTGATTACTTACCTAGCATTACTCTCGAGTACTCATTTTCAAACTGATGATATGATGATTGGAGCTACCAAGCATGATGAGTCACTGAGAAGTGATGTTCTGAAGAACCTTTCAAATGCAAGATTTGCATTCCATTCCTGCATTAGATGACAAATACTGCAAGAGAAGATGTCAAACCTGCATAGGGAAAATACCACTTTTGCAAGGGGAACAGATAAGGCAAGCAAAAATAATACATTGAAGCATGTGGAGACAAGCACAACAAAACACGAACTGATTCATCCCCGACAGAGCCGAAAATCACTTGTCATGTGGAGCTGCTCGTGGTTCCATTTCATTCAAGGACAAGTCCAATGATCTTGAAGAAATCACAAGTCCAATTCAAGATCAAGTGTTCACCACCCTTGAATCAAATTCCACTCCAGATAAAAGGAGTAAATTCAAACCTTTGGTGCAAGTCTAGTAGAAAGTCCTACAGCCCAATTCAAGAAAAAGCCTATGGAAAGTTAACAACAAGTAAAGCACTTCATTCGGCAACTCTCCCCGCTAAGAGACTAAAGCAGAAGGATCAATGATCAACCTAAAGAATTTGAAATCAAAGGGAGATACTCATCAGGGGGAGCATCCAAAACAGATCAAGATTTTAACAAGTCAATTGAAGACTTGTGGCCATCCAAGAGGGAGTGTTGTAATTTACAGGCCATTCATTGTGGATGACCACCTATCCCACTACCAATCCACTGTTCATCCCACCACCAATCCACTATTCATCCCACCACAACTTTGTCTAAAACTTTGTCTATAAAATGGATGTGAAGAAGGAAAGCAAATATACACATATAGACAAACGGCTGGTAGAGGAAGAAAGAAGAGAGGAAGAAGAGAGGAGATAATAGAAAGAGTTATCTTTGTAATCTTATTATTCCAGATTATAATGAAAGCACAACTGTTGTCCCGAGGACGTACTCCAATCACACTGATTGTAGAGGAACTTCGTAAATTTTGTGTCTTGTTTATTTATTCCACTGCACATACCATCAGTTTTACAACATCCGTTACAATGTCTATGGAATGTTGTCTACATAAGAATCCATAATGTTTGGACACGTGGAGTATATTTAGGTTTTTCGAACATATTTGGGACCATTTAGTGGCTGAACCCTTAAGATTTACTAATTAAGAAGTAGAGATTGGCATGCATTCTTAAAAGTGAGGTATGAGATGCGTCATGCATGCATGTGTTTTTCAATGATAAATATGAATAAGAAGGGTGCAGAAAATACTCAGATAGAGTGGAAGCATATCATCGTAAGGTGACAAGTTTACACATGGTTGACTGGTGGATATGCAAATTAAGGAATCATTGATAGAACACGCCTAGGAAACAATCATGGTAACAATGAAAATGATTTTTTTTATTTTTATCTTTTATTAAAAGTGATACGCTAGGTTAAAGTAAGATGAAAGAATATTTGAGGTCAAAGCGTAATGAGTTAAATAAAAATATTCTTGATAATAGAATATTTAAGGTCAAAACATAATGAGTTAAATAGAAATATTCTTGACATAAAAGTAGCAGGTATGTATTTTTATTTGAACTAACATTCCAAAAAGACAAGAACTTTATTTGAACTAACATTCCGAAAGCCAAGAACCAGACATTTTCGTAGGACCGGAATAGCAGAAGCACTATGAAATTGCTTCTTCGTATACTTACCTAAACTCTGCTTGCTGACTAATTGGAGCCTTACATTGTCAGGATAGAGTCTTCAATAATTGAAAGTTTGGGTTCATGCGAAGTAGGAGTAGCTGGCATAAATGGGTTCCTTATCCTTAAAGCACTTTAGTCTCACTTTATTTCAACTCAATTCTAAGGCCATCTTCAACTGATCCGGTCAGAGGGTTATAGGGTCAAAAATAGCCCTAAATGACACGAAAACCATCTTCAACCGAAAACTAGGCCAAAAGGCTTGTGGGCCCCACTGGGCCACAAAATGAAAATCGGGCCAACTGGCTAGCCCAACCCAACCAGCCCCAGCTGGTCCAACAATCTGAATCCCAATGGCTACTTGCTGACATCAGCTAGCCGTTACATTTGAATTTTTTTTACAAAATATTTTTTTTTTTTTTTTTACAAACTCTATTCCACCACCCCCCCCCCCCCCCCCCCAAAAAAAAATTAACTACCTAAGCCATTAAACAACATTAAACATTAAGTAACATTACAAGATCATGTTGTAGGTACTTGTTTGTGGCACATGAAATCTGAGACGTTACTCACAGATCGACAGTGGCATTCGAAATCCAAGACGTAAAATTATTAAGATTCCTTATCGACAAGAAATCTGCAAAGTTACTCACAGATCAACACGTGGCACTCAAAATCCGAGACGTAAAATTATTGAGATTCCAACTCGAAAAATTCTTGACATTCCATCTTGTAAAATTATTGAGGTAGTTCAATTTAAGTAGCCATATTAATTCAATTAAAATAATAAATTACGTTTGGCCTTATGGCCCTTTGACCTATTCAGTTGGAGATGATTTTTTGTTACAGGGTTATGTTTGGCTTATGGCCTTCTGGCCCCTCAGTTGGAGATGGTAAGAAATATGGTCTGACACTATTCATTAAAATATTAATTTCTTGGAGGGCTATGGGGCTAAAATGAGCCCTCTGGCCCTCCTTCGGTTAGAGATGGCCTGAGCTTCAATAAAGTATGGGGGGAAGACACACTACTCTATTCCAAAGTCAAGACATACCACAAGCTTCTTTGAGGGTTTACAAAAGAGGTCTTAGCACTTTTTAAAGATTTTTTACATCACCCACTAAGAGAGATTGCTAGTAGTGAAACTCAAACCTAAACCTTGGTGTAGCAAAGAGAACGATCCTTACCAATTCAATCAACTTTCGTTGGCATTTCAACTTAATTTTTGAAAGGGCTACGAAATGCCTACCATGTATATAACTTTGCATATATTAAAAATTTATGAATACAGATTCACTCCAGTCAATACGGCTATGCCTACATCATCTATTATATTCCAGTGGCGTTATATTTAATGGGATGAGTAGATGAATGAACAAACTTCTTTGATTAAAGTGACATTATATTTGTTGAGAATGAAGCACAATATTGGGAAAAAGAGGATTTGCATGGGCTTATAAGGAGTTGGGCTACTCCTTATACTGCCAATTGGTTTTGTGGTGGAACCTCAACTTTCTTGGTATCAGGGTAGGTTGTCCCACTTGTAAAGTTCAACAGTCACACGTGCTCCACATCATACTATTTGTGTTGTCCGTCGGTGTGCAAATAAGGTAACACTCTGCTTACAGGTTCAACGAACTTGGATGCTAGGGTTGAATCCTCAATTTTCTGTAAATAGTCAAGACCAGCCACTTTATTCTAGTAAACAAAAGCTCTCACCACACTCTAATTATTTCCTATAGTCTTTCTGACTTACGCATCAGAGACCCTTTGGTGAACATTACACAGTAGTAGTCTAATTCCATGTGTCTCTTTTCTTTATGTGTGTAGATTGTCGTCAATTCGATCCATGATAGAAATTTGCTCCTGCAAATTTCACATTGATGGGAAGAGGACCTTGCTTGGGCATATACGTAATATGCCAAATGATTTTATTATGAAACTTAAACTTTATTCAATATTTTGTCTAATTTCTTCAATTTATTCCAATCCTTTAACTTCGCCAATACTGTTTGATTGTTGAATTGGGGATGAATTGTTAATTCATTGTTAGTAATAGATCCACGATATGATTTATTTCTCAATTTTTCTTCTGGACTTGTAAGGAGCTGCCAATTTTGCCTCTGAACTTTAATTTTAGTCAATTACCCTCTGAACCTTTATAATTGGCCAAATTCTCCCTTGAATTTTAGTTTATTTGATCACCCCCTAAACTTTTATAATTGGTCAATTTCCTCTTGGGGTTGGATTTTGGAAATTTTCATTCAATTTGCATTCATCTTGGTCACATGCACGACACATGACAATTGTTTGAGAGCAAGGTAATTTTATCCCTAATGTGGGCAACACACTCTTTTTTTCTTCTTCTTCTCTTCTAATAGTTCACGTCGTACAATTTTTGTTTGAATTTTATCCCTAATGCGGACAACTATGAATCTTCTCCAAGGTCTTGCTTTTTCAGCAATATCTTGGGTTGTGATGCCATTTCATTAGCCTTCTTTATGACATGATTCACATTATCGTCTTGGTTCACCTATTCCAATTCAAGACCCAAATTCAAATAAGAAAAGTAATAACTCTCAACAAATTCGTTACTAGAAACTGGGCAATTATGGAGGTAACTAGCTAAATTTAAAATTTCCCGCCCCCAAGTTCAGGAGGAAATTGGTATCTCTTACAAATTCGGTGGAAAATCGGCGAATACCTCTTTAATCGATACTACTATGATGACGTGGAAAAACTAATATCAATTATATTAGTCTAATAATTTTTTTAAAATGCGGATAAATGCACTGATGCTAAATGTCAAGACTTAGGATAATAGAGTCGTCTAAAAAAATACATATGATATTATTTACACTACACTATAGGTGTGGGAGAGTGGGTCTATCATAATAATTTGGTTCGAATTCGTCTTCGGTGAGAATCGAACATAAAAACTCTTATTTATAAATGAATAAAAATATTATTATACCATAGTATTAAGTGACAAAATAAAAAGAACGTTAGCAAGATCTTAAAATTGGGATTAGCCCGTAACCGACAAAACCAAACTACCCAACGATAGTCAAGTTTGGTTTACTTTCACCCATTACCTTAGTTAAAATCAGAACAAACTGATGTTATATAATAATTGGTTTGGGTGTGAAACCAAAATGGTTATCAAAATTTTGGCCTCGCCTTATTTTTGAGCGTTTATAAAGTTTGGCTTTTGGTTTTTAGTTTCCAATAATAGTTATCAAATAAATTTTTATTTTCTATTAAAACGATTGTCAAACGGGCTCAAGACATTTTATCAGTTATTAAAAAAAAAAAAAAAAATTCATGAATCTTGAATCTCTCCATATAAATATGTATATTTTTCACATTTTACTATATGTAGACTATTGTAATATTTAACGACTTAAGACATGACACGCCAGTTATATCCCAAGTGTCATGACTCCCATGATTGACGATTTTTGGCCGCAACAATCACTACCTATTCCAACGTCTCCAAAGTGATATTGATACGTACGTATCTGTTTTCTTGTCGATCTATTCTCTTCATCTATTTGATATTAATGGGAATCATTCCCCACTTTCCAATACAAATCACGGTCGCCTTCAACCCATTTAATATGGTCTGGACAGGACAAGAGCACATGATAAAAAGAGCGATGGCTAAAACTCAAAGCCCACAAAACCAAATTGCCAAGTGAGTCCCTCCTGCTCCGCCTCTTGATTATTATTGTCGGTGATGATAATATGATTAAACAATGGATTATTACTAATTAGAGTTGGTAAAATAAAGGGTTATTCAAAGTTTTGAAATTTGCTTTCTGCAAATGTTTTTCACGAGTTTAATGATTAGTGAAAAAAAAAAGAATAGAGATACAAAGGTGTCCTCCTGTAATTGTTTTTACATTGTAGGTGTACGTAAACAATATAAGACCGAATAAAATGTAGAAAGTAAAAACTGAAAGTCTGTGAAATTTGTTTTTCTGCGAATGTTTTTTACCAGATCAATGATGATTAGCAAGAAAAGGAAAAAAGAGAGAAAAAGGTGGAACATTGTTCTTGTTCATACATTCGGGTGTGGCTACAATGTCCCGTGACCTTAGTGCACTGGAATACGTAATGAAGATATATGATCTGTTTTTGTTTTTTTAAATTTGACCCGTTCTTGTACGTAAACATATGAAACTGCAAAAAAATATACACCAAAGACAAATTAAAAGAAAAATTAAAAACCTGGGGTTTGTGCAGTCAAGTTGGACTAAATAAAGAATGAATGTTTGGCTGAATTGTGTATACATGTTTGCTAAGTAGCTTGTTTTTATATAATAAATAGAAATGCGAGAAGCAAAATTGTAGACGTGAAGTTTATAATAACAAGGAAATGCCTGATGCCTCCATAATAAATAAGTAGTCTATTAGTTTGCCGATAATACAGACTGTCCATGCAATCAAACAAACAAATGAAACAAGATGCTGATGTGAGATCTACCATTTCTGCAGATTCACTGTTTTATTACTTTCTCTTTTCTGACAAGACGTTATACTACTTTATTTGTCTGGAGAAGGTGCAAGGGGCAGAAGTTAAGTGGGGTACTTCTTTCTATGAAGATGTATATTGATATTTGAGCTCATCTCTCATACATAGTTTGGGGTGCTGCCGCAAAGACGTTGCACAAGTATGGCTTCCTTCAGGAGCTCAATTGGTAAGTACACAATATAATTTTCTCTATGAACATGGTATGTTTTTCAGTGAATTCGATTGATAAATTTGCTGCTGTTGTAGTGAAGTAGAATTCAATAGTGTGGTATTCAATGATCTTCATTAGTATAGCTTTTTACGTCTTCAACTCTTCGCCTTCTTTCTGTTTGATCATTTCTCTATGTGAATGTATAATTGCACTCCATGCACTTTTTCATTTTACTTGTGTTTTCCAACTTTTTCCAGTGCTTAACATGCAGTTTTTGTGATGATTTGTGATTGGTTTTCGGATATCCAGGGAATAGTTTTTCATGGATTTGTGGTGGTGAACTGGAACTGGGTTCTTACTGCACTCAAAGAACTATTATCAATGGCGTAAATCTACTCTTCCTCTGTGTTTTTCTCTTATTTACCCTTATAAGCACCATACGGAAGCATTACATTACTGTTCCAGCCAGAAGGGACCAGTTCTCTCTAGCTATTTCAATTTGCTGTGCTCTTACTAGCATTGCATATTTTGCTGCTGGTTTATGGGATCTAATATCCGAAAGTGATGATCAATCGGAACATTTTGTCCGGTTGGATTACTTTGCCAGAGGACTAATTTGGATTTCTTTCACTGCTTCATTGCTAGTGCAAAGTTCCAAATGGATCAAAATCTTGAACTCTGTTTGGTGGTTCTCCTCCTTTTCATTGGCCTCGGCTCTAAACATCGAAATACTTGTAAGAACTCATAGCATTCAGATGTTTGATGCAATGACATGGCCAATGAGCTTCTTACTTCTCTTGTGTGCTGTTCGAAACCTCAGTCACTGTGTTCATCAGCATGCCCAAGATAATAGCCTATCTGAACCTCTATTGAGCAAAAAATCGACAGGAAAGAGCCAGAAATCAGAATTAGACCGGGCTAGCTTCCTGAGCAAACTGACATTTGCTTGGATTAACCCTTTACTCAACTTGGGTTCCTCGAAAACATTAGCTCTCGAAGACATCCCTTCTCTTGTTTCTGAAGATGAAGCAAATTTAGCGTACCTAAAGTTTGCCAATGCATGGGATTCACTCTTAAGGGAGAAAAGCTCAAGCAGCACCAGGAACCTGGTTCTGCAGACGGTTGTGAAAGTTTACATGAAAGAAAATATATGGATAGCATTTTGTGCATTTATCAGGACGATTGCAATTGTAATTTCTCCTCTTATACTGTATGCTTTTGTAAATTACTCAAATAATGAAAATGCAACTCTCTCTGAAGGCTTCACTATAGTAGGGTGTCTAGTTCTTTCCAAAGTGGTTGAATCTTTGAGCCAGAGACATTGGTTTTTCGACGCAAGGAGGTCTGGAATGAGGATGAGGTCAGCCTTGATGGTGGCAGTTTATAAAAAGCAGCTCAAGCTTTCTAGCTTGGGAAGGAGAAGGCACTCAGCTGGTGAGATTGTAAATTATATAGCAGTTGATGCCTATCGAATGGGCGAGTTCCCATGGTGGCTACATTCGACATGGACCTACGCGTTGCAATTATTCCTTGCCATTGGAGTTCTTTTTTGGGTGGTGGGTCTTGGTGCTCTTCCTGGTTTGCTTCCTCTCGTCATTTGTGGTCTCCTGAATGTGCCATTTGCAAAGACACTTCAAAAGTGTCAGTCCCAATTCATGATCGCTCAAGATGAGCGACTCAGAGCCACTTCTGAGATCCTGAACAGTATGAAAATCATCAAGTTACAGTCTTGGGAAGAGAAATTTAAAAACATTGTCGATTCCCTTCGTGAACGTGAATTCAAATGGTTGTCTGACTCGCAATTTAGAAGGGCTTATGGCACTTTGCTGTATTGGATGTCACCCACCATCATCTCTTCAGTTGTCTTTCTCGGATGTATCATTTTCAAAAGTGTCCCTCTTAATGCAAGTACCATATTCACGGTTCTAGCTTCACTAAGGAGCATGGGGGAACCTGTAAGAATGATACCAGAGGCTCTTTCAGTGCTGATCCAAGTCAAGGTTTCATTTGACAGGCTCAATGTGTTTTTGCTTGATGACGAGCTGAAAGATGACGAAGTAAGGAAGTTGCTCTCAATGAATTCCGGTAAGAGCTTAAGAATAAAAAGAGGTAATTTCAGCTGGTATCCTGATCAATCAATAGATCCAACTCTCAAAGATGTGAATTTAGAAGTGCAAAGGGAGCAGAAAGTTGCAGTTTGTGGACAAGTTGGAGCAGGAAAATCATCACTACTATACGCTATACTTGGAGAGATGCCGAAAATTTCAGGAACTGTGAGTTGAAAACAAATGAAAACTTCAATATACTCGATGCACTAAATTTTTTATTCTAACTTTATTAATGCTTGCAAGCAGGTTGATGTATTTGGAACCATAGCCTATGTTTCTCAGACTTCTTGGATACAAAGTGGGACAGTCCGCGATAACATACTCTACGGCAGGCCAATGGACAAGAACAAATATGAGAATGCCATAAAAGCTTGTGCTTTGGATAAGGACATCGATAGTTTTGACCATGGTGATCTTACTGAAATAGGCCAGAGGGGGATTAACATGAGTGGAGGGCAGAAGCAGCGGATTCAACTGGCCCGAGCTGTCTATAGTGAAGCTGATATCTATCTCCTTGATGATCCCTTCAGTGCAGTGGATGCCCATACTGGTGCAACTCTATTTCATGTAAGAAAGACAAAGATCAAGCGTTTAAAGAAGCATGAAAATCACATTTAGTGTCGTAATCTCATATAAACAGTTTACTCAATTTGAATGACTTGTGCAGGAATGCGTCATGGCCACTCTAGCAAAGAAAATTGTAATTCTGGTGACTCATCAAGTTGAATTCCTCTCAGAAGTTGATAAAATTCTAGTACGTTGTTGTTAACTCATTTTTGCAGTTTATTTGCAATAAATATTCAAATTGGTTTGCTCATGAAACCTTATTTCATTTGCAGGTAATGGAGGGTGGACAAGTTACTCAATCCGGAAGCTATGAGAATCTCTTGATGGCAGGAACAGCATTTGAGCAACTTGTAAATGCTCATAGAGATACGGTAACAACATTGGGTCATTCGAATAATCAAAGCCAAGAAGAATCTGAAAAGGGAGATATAGTTATGCCGGAGGAACTTCAAACAGCTTACCTCACTACAAATAATAGTGAAGGGGATATTTCTGTGAAGGGTGTGCCTAGCGTGCAACTAACAGAAGAAGAAGAGAGAGGGATTGGTGATGTTGGACTGAAACCCATCCAGGATTATTTTCTTGTGTCCAAAGGAACTCTTCTTCTAATCTTCGGCATAATGACACAATCTGGTTTTGTTGGTCTTCAGGCTGTTTCAACTTATTGGCTAGCTCTAGGCATTCAAATGCCTAACGTAACCAATGGCATGCTCATCGGCGTTTATACAGCAATTTCAACACTTAGTGCTGTCTTTGTATACCTAAGGTCATTTTCAGCAGCTTATATGGGATTGAAAGCTTCTAAAGCCTTTTTCTCTGGTTTCACCGACACTATTTTTAAGGCTCCCATGCTCTTCTTTGACTCAACCCCTGTTGGCCGGATTTTGATACGAGTAAGTAGACAAAATGCTACTTTATGCACTCTGGTAACTGTATTCCAATCACTTGTTATCAAAACCATTTGATATTTATACTTTTGCAGGCCTCATCTGATTTAAGTATTTTGGATTTTGATGTACCTTTCTCCATCATCTTCATAATGTCTGCTGGCCTTGAACTCCTGGCAACGATTGGAATTATGGCTTCTGTCACATGGCAAGTTCTCATTGTAGGCATTCTCGCCATGGTTGCCGCAAAATATGTTCAGGGGTATTATCTAGCCACTGCAAGGGAACTAATAAGAATCAATGGAACAACCAAAGCTCCGGTTATGAACTATGCATCGGAGACAGCACTTGGAGTGGTTACTATAAGAGCTTTTAAAATGGTTGACAGTTTCTTCCACAACTACTTGCAGCTAGTTGACAAAGATGCCCGACTGTTCTTTCATTCTAACGCAACCATGGAGTGGTTAATTTTAAGGACAGAAGTACTTCAGAATTTGACCCTTTTCGTGGCTGCTTTCTTACTTATCTTACTTCCCAAGGGTTATGTTGCTCCAGGTACTTATTAAGAGCAATCCATGTGTTGAATTTCAGGTGTTTATAGGTGTTTAACTTGAAAAGAAAATTTTCTTGATGTCTGCAGGGCTTATTGGCCTTTCACTGTCATATGCTTTAACGTTAACGGGGACACAAATTTTTGTGACACGATGGTATTGCAACTTATCCAACTACATTATCTCAGTTGAAAGGATAAAACAATTCATGATGATTCCGCCAGAGCCTCCTGCAATTGTGGAGGACAAGAGGCCGCCATCTTCATGGCCTAACAAGGGTAGAATAGAGCTCTATTCTCTGAAGGTAATATACTATTGTTGTTCTTTAACTACCTTATCATTTGATCAGGTTGAAATTCTAATAATTGATTATTTCTTTTGGTTGATTACAGATAAAGTATCGTTCAAATGCTCCTCTAGTTCTAAAGGGAATTACATGCACATTCAAAGAAGGCACTAGAGTAGGAGTTGTGGGAAGGACAGGAAGCGGAAAAACTACACTCATAAGCGCTTTGTTTCGCTTAGTAGAGCCGGCAAGTGGTAAAATTCTTATAGATGGACTTGACATATGTTCGATGGGCCTAAAAGATTTGAGAATGAAGCTAAGCATCATCCCCCAAGAACCAACTCTTTTCAGAGGTAGCATCCGAACCAACTTGGATCCTCTAGGTCTTTACTCTGATGATGAGATATGGAGGGTGAGCTAACTGACTCCGGTTAAATGATGAAAAAGGCTTTCCCTGCATAATTTTACTTTAGGCATTACATACAATGCGTTCTGTTTCGTACTAGTACGATTTTAAGGACATTTTCATCTGCAGGCTCTAGAGAAGTGCCAGCTCAAGGCGACAGTCAGCAACCTACCAAATCTACTTGACTCCTCTGGTGAGTTTATGATCTTTCCTATGACTGAATGAGAAACATAATGATGAACATCTTACTTAATCCCCGGTTCCAACTACAATCATATTGTACTGTAAATTATAACTATAATGACTTCAACAGTGAGTGATGAAGGGGAAAATTGGAGTGTCGGGCAACGCCAGCTCTTTTGCCTCGGAAGAGTCCTTCTCAAGAGGAACAGAATTTTAGTTCTCGATGAGGCTACTGCCTCCATTGATTCTTCAACAGATGCCATTCTGCAGAGAATCATAAGGCAGGAATTCGCAGAATGCACTGTTATAACTGTAGCTCACAGAGTTCCAACCGTCATAGACAGTGACATGGTCATGGTTCTCTCCTATGGTATGCTTTTCTTTCCAATCATCTCTTAATCGCATTTCAATATAATTTGAGACAGAAAAAATTCGAACACGTCTAATTCAATTAGAATTTTTAAAATTTTTGATAAACCAGTCTCACCAGGGGGATATGATGTTTCTGTAATTGGTTATTAAATCCTAATGCTAACATGTAGTGTGATTTTGTTTGAAAAAATAGGGAAGTTGGTGGAGTATGAACAACCTTCAAAGCTGTTGGCTACCAACTCCTACTTCTCCAAGCTTGTTGCTGAATATTGGTCAAGCTGCAAGAAAAACTGATGCCACCAATTAAAATGTCAGCAACCACAATTCACCTAGTTCGCAATATAAATTCCCTGCTCCTAGAAAATTAGTATTCATGGCTGAAATCATCGATGGAACGTAACGCTTATTGTGGAAGAAAAAATGCAGATGTAATTATCATTTGTAACTTACAAATCAACGTAATGCTGTTAAGATTGTCTTCGTGTTATGAGAAGCTTGAGATCACTATAAAAATGGAATAATAGACCTTCAAATCATCATGTTGGAATAACACTCGTTGTAGAAACAGATGTTTTGCTCCTTTCCTTTCGTCCCTTATCTTTCTCCTTTTTGTTTTTTTGTTTTTTTTGTTTTTGGGTATATTCAAATTTCCAAGGCCATCCCTTTACTTCTACAGAATCAAATTGATGGTGGTTTCGTAGTGAAGTTGATGCTAAGGTTTGGAATGGATTGGTAATTAGATTTGCAGTAAAGTTTCTTGATGTCTAACATTTACAGGTTTAATACTAGTGGATAAAAAAAACAAAACTGAATATAATACAAGCACTAGCGTTCAAACACTAATCAATTAATTGGTTTTTATGTCCTTAACTACTAGTTTTGTTTGAGTTCACTCCACAGTTTCATATTGGAGTAAAATTATGCAGAAATTATTGGTTAATGATCTACAAAATGAACTATTCAGATCATGGAGAACGAAATTATTTTGTAAAAAAGCCATAAAATTAGATGTTGCGCAAGAAAAAGAAGGTCAAGGTGCTTCTCCTAAAGCTTACTTGCCATATTATCATGCATAGTTTGACGTACCCTACTACTTTTAGGAGTTCCATTAGATGATATATCATATATGCTTTGAATATTTAGACATTAAACGTAGTGTGTGACACTTTCTAATTAAAGAATACAAATCATTTCACTAGCTCATGACGTTTCTTAATATTTTTTGTCTATTAGAGCTAAAAGGCACATATAATTATTCAATCATTTGCAGGGAAACACAGTAGGTTAGAATTGAAAAAAAAATATTGCTAGACAGTGGAATCATAGTGGAGGAATCAAATATTGTCTCTTTAAAGGAAAATGGATCCAAAATCTAGTGTGGATTAAAGAGTAAGCATTAGCTTTGAGCTGTCATTAGCTAGCCCTTAGTTGTGTGAAAGAGAAATTGAAATCCTTAGTTTGTGTGAGGTGGGGCAGCTGAATGAGTTAACGAAGACTGTCAAATTCAATTTAAGTAGTCTAATTTTTCTAATCATTGTGCTCTTAAAAGTGAGATCTGGAGTGAATCTATTTCCCTTCTTAGGGAAATGGGAGCTTATTGGATTATTTGCTATTGGAAGTATTGGCGGTTGCCCTACCTACACGCTTGTATCCCTTAATTTAGGGTGATTTGATCTTGTTACTTGTAATTAGAGTTTTCCTATAATTAGGGATAACTTCACAGATGTTAAGGTTGTGGTGTGTTGGCCAACGGGCACTTAGGCTGGCCAATGGTTCTTAACCTGGCCAGCGGTCATTAGCCTTCCCGTGTTTCATGTATATATACCTTTGTAATCTTGTAGAGAAATATAATGAGAAAAAAGCATTATCTTCCATATTTTCCACATTTGCATTATTTTCTATGTTGCAAAAGCAAAAAGTAGAAATAAATAGAACATAAAATTTCTTCATTATTATTAGGGAAATTTATTTAAACTCATGTAACATCTTTCTACACCAACTTAAAATTTAAATGTGAGTTGTCTTTTTAATCCTATTGCATAATTACCATCAAATGCAAGACAAAATTAACAAAAAAAAATAGAAGTTATTGATGAGTCCATATTATACTATATATTTTACCCTAATCTTAGTATTAATTTATTGGTTATTTTGGTAGAATTTTGATACTTTGGATTATATTTTCAATGTAGGATATTCGACTTCCTCTGAAGCAAAAAGTGATCAAACGGAAGAATTTTGGAGTGATTCCAATTGGAGGATGTTCATGTGCCTTTCAAGATGATTGTATCAAAATTTCAGATTTTTCTACCAAGCCGTTTGACCATGACAATGAAATTAAAGCCCAGCGCATAGCTTTCTCATATTGATGTTTCTGGACGTTTTGGGTATTTTGGAGGTCAATATGGCGTATTTTGAGGAAGATTCCTTCTGAGAATTTGTAGGGATGTCTTCAGCTTTAAAAATAAAAAAATAAAAAAATAAAAAAAATAAAAAAAAAAGCAAGAAGACCTTTTGGGACCAAATCGGAGTTGATTTGGTCAGTCAAAATTGTGATTTTCTGAGAAGTCCGAATTTTAGTTTAAATAGGAAACCTTTTATTTTCTGTTTTATTATTTTATTACGTTTCCTAGTTTTATTCTAAGACCTTTTCTAGGAAGGATTTTATTTTGTAGTAGTATAAATAAGGCTTTTTAGCCATTGGGTTAGGGGGGAGAACGTAATACTTTGGCTTTGGAGAGCTTTTAACGATTCAAGTTTATTTTCAAGGTGTTTTCTATCCATATTCTTAATAATATTTAGTTTTATGGTTGTTAGTAACTAGTTTCGCTTGCTAGGGCGATGCCTTGAGCCTTAGCATGAATATGTAGTTTTTATTTAATTGCTTATGATATTATACATGCATACTTTGAATTATTAATCAATGTGCTTTAAACTGTCTCTATATCTTAATGCTTAGCTACCATTAGGATGTTTAGATAAGTAATTGGATGCAATTTTGGCTGAGGGATGTCCCTAAAATTTATTAAGGCTTCTTGTGGTTAACATGTGTAACTACTTAGGATGGACGACACGTCTTAGGAGTTTTATGGTTTTTCAAAAGGTTTCACAAAATTTAATGAGTCTTGCATGTTCACATTTGATCTGGATGCCACGGATGGGTTGCATGTTAGATATATGTTCTATGTTGGGGGTTCCAAGTAGGGCATATTTTAGGAAAACCTAACCCTCAAAATATGCATGTGTAATTCATTAGGAATTAAAAGAACTACGTAAGATTGTTAAAGGGACGGCGGAACCCTAGTCTTTTACAATTTGGTTTTCAAAACGTTTTCTTTTGTTTCCTTTACTTTGCTAATTTCTTTAACCTTTTTAATTAAATTCATTTTTATTATTTTTAAATTCAAAACCAACCTATTCCAATCTTTATTTCAAATAATTAATTAAGATTTGATATTTACATAAATTATTCATTCAATCCCTGTGAAAAACGACCTTGCTTGAGCCGTTTATACTATAACTACATTGTTCTCTTGCAAGTATTTTTAAGTGTTTTTATCCCTACTTTTGCAGGTGGTAAAATCCCTATCAAGAAATTGACACCGTTGCTGAGGATTGTTTTAAATAATTTGTGTTTATCAACTCTTAGTTAATTATTTTTGTATATATCTTTTTATTTACTTGGTTTTATTATTTTTTTTAGGTAACAATTTGTTGGTTTTAAGAGTATTGCAGCAATGGATTGGTTTGGAGCCTCACAAGAAGTACCTATAGTCTGTGCTCTTTGCAATTTGAATACGCATGATATTACATATTGTCCTCAACGACAGTTTTTTCCAGAGTTTGTGCAACACCATATCAATATGAAGAACAATTTTTAGAGGCCTAGGTGCACTTCCTACTCAAATTTTTACAATCCATCATGCCCAGTGCATCAAAATTCTACGTGGGTAAGCAATCAACAGACTTTTGGGCAGCTTAGTGGGTCACAAAAACCTTCTTGGGAGGACCAAATCACTAAATTGGAGGAGTCCACTAGGTTGTATACAGAGAGCAGCACCCAAAAGACGCAGAATATAATAAATTCAATCGACAATCTAGCGCACAAAAATGGGCAGCTCACATATCAATTGGCAGAACAAGAAAACGATTCCAATTCCAATGTCCATAATCAAACAATTGCAAACCTGCAGGGTTCAAAGGAGTGCTCAGCATATCAAACATTGAGTTAGGAAAACACCAACGATAATTGGATGGAAGAATATGAAATAGAAGAGCCATCAGCAAGTGACACATGCCCACCAAAGGAAATAGCGCCAGCTGACCCTGAACTTTCCCCTGAATCTGTTATTACCCAAGTTATTGAGCCACCTATGCCTTTTGCCCAAAGGCTGCAACAGACCACAATAGATCAGCACACTCGAGATTCTCTGCAGACACATGCAAAAGTGTACATTAATCTGCCGCTAGGGGATGCAACTAAGAAAGCTCCAAAGCAATCACTAAATTTCAATTTATCTAAGGCTCCAAGTCAACCCACTAAACAACAAGAATGCATGAATATTCAAACATATTTGGATACAGGGCAGACGGGTGGTGAGGAGAAAATTTTAGATGCTGTAACAATCTATGCGCTTGCATAGCCCATCACACTTAAGGAAATTCATGTGGAGTCCTACGAGAAAGCTAGAATTTACAAGGAAAATAAGATAAAGCTTCGTGATAGCCAAATTCTTCGTTAAGAAATTTGGCCAGTACAGAAATTATGGGTATTAAATACAAGATTTAAGTCAGTTCAAGGAAGGCACAAGCCTCACTGGAAGGGACCTTATTTGCCTTCAAAGACTAGTTCACAAAAATGGGTGGACAAGAAAGATTCAACCAATGAATTCAAATGCACAGTTCAAGTCAATCCTTGCATACCATTGCCCTATGATGCTGCAAAAGATTGGTTAACTCTACAAGAACAAGTGACGTGACCACCAATTTCTTTCAAATCCCTCTAGCTATAGACATTAACTAAAGCGCTTATTGGGAGGCAACCCAAATTTTCTAACTTTTTCTTTACTTCCTGTCTCTTTTATTTCATTATTTTCAATCTAGATGCATTTGAATTCCTAGGCTATCATTTAGTGTCAATTGTAATGTTAAAAAAAAAAAAAAATCGAAAAAAAAAAAAAAAAAACATTTACTTGTTTTATTTTTAGTTTACAGATAGTATTTTCTACATCCTATCTCTGATTTCAACACTTGGATTTTTGCAGACAGCAAACAAGACAAACAAGAACATCAACATCAACCACATCTGTGATTCACATAGTAGGGATGGGAAGTTATATCTTTTTGTTTTCCTACCCGGCCAATCTTCAGTTGAGAATGGATCCAACTAGCACAATCAACTAAAGAAATGGAGCTTAGCAAATGACATCAGAACCGAAGTTTGGGGTTGCCTGTGTTTTACTTACAGAACGGAGGAGTCTCGGATGATCGGCATTGGATTTACAAATTTTGGGGTCGTGTGCAGATGATGATTTCCATGAACGGGACCCGAGAGCAATAGAGGAAATGGCGAAGAGGCTCAAGGATGGCGGCTAGGTTGTGTGAGGTTTAGAGAGTTATGGGGATATTTTCTCCATCGTAAAGAAACGAGAAGGAGAGATAGGGATGAAAGCACTGAAAAGCCTTTTTCAGTTTCTAGAGAGAGGGTTGAGAGAAATGAGTGATTTCTTTCAGTTTCTCGAGAAATGAGAGAAACCTAGGGTATACAAATCACTCAGAATGGTGATAGTGATCTGGTCGTTCATTTGGAATCCTAAGGAACAAAATGTACTGATGCTTGCCACGTGTCCAAGGCTGGTGTTTCCCATATTTGTTCCGAAATGAGCATTTTGAATTAAAGAGAGGGAGAGCCGTTCGGCTCTAGGCTTGGGGTTGGCAATGAGGAATCCAATGTTTTTCTCCATACCGGTGCTAGGGTTTTGATGCACATGGGTTCGCGTGGGTCGTCCGTGTGGTGTCTCTACTTTTCTTGGGCATTTGTTTTGCGGGTTGGGTTTTACAACCCAATTGATCTTCCATTGGCCCGAGTGTGTTGTTCTTCCAGGCCTCATGTTTGTCTTCCAAATGGAGTCCAATTCCAACCCAGGTGTGTCCATTTCTTATTTTCATTTTTGATTTGTTTTGAGTTTTCTTTCATTTTATATTTGTTTTCTTCTATTTTGTCATTTTTTTAAGAATCAGTTAGCTTTAGGTTTTTTTTTTTTTTTTCCACACCTTGAGGACAATGTGCGACTTAAGTTTGGGGGTGGGAAATAAGAAATTTTTAATTTTTGAGTCAAATAAAAATTTTCAAATTTTAAGTTAATATTCATAGATAATTTTAAACGTTAGAACAAATGGACATGGTGAAAGTTAATCCCATAATAGAGTCTTTTCTATTTATCGTTGCTTAGACACTAATTCATGAGTTATACTTTGAAATTTGCACATTCATATTAACATGGTTTGTGGGGAGTGAGATTGAAACACTTACTTTTAGTCTAAGTTTAATTTTAATTTTTGTTTCAAGTAAAGTTAGTTATTGTTATCAATAAAGTAATAATTGTTTTACCCAAGACTTTGCTTAGTAACCAGGCCAGTCTTGCCTGATCAGCAGTGATTCTCGCGTCAAACAGTAAAGTGTTGCCATGGGGCAGGGTAGTTAATTGGTATCGTAGCCTTTTTAGCTCAAGTTAATAAGTCCTAAGGGGTGTTCTACACCTAGTGTCCTAAAGCCTTTGTGGTTTGGGAGTCATTGACCTAAAGCTCGCTACATAGGTTGGCTCGAAAGCTTAAGGGAACTAACATTGCACGACCACCACTGTTACTAGAAAGAAAAAAAAAAAAAAAAATATATATATATATATATATATATATATATATCAAGTTATTATGTGTGTGAAGTGTTAAATAAAGAGGACGAAAGGTAGGGGTTTTAGTCGAGTCTCCTTAGCTATATTGGTTCACTTTACACCAAAGGAAGTTCATGAATTCTTTTCTAATTGATTCTAAATGGCTTAGACTCTCTGGTGGGATTCATTGGAACTTTTAGAAAGATGCTTTAATTTTTAATGTTTTCTATGGATTGCAACTTGAAGATGAAAATTTTGTCTTAGTTGAGTTTTAATGAAGTTTTTAAGTTTGCTAGTTTTTATCTTTGTTTTTGAGTTTTGTTTTGCTTGAGGACAAGAAAAAAAGCTAATTTTGGGGGTATTTGATGAATCCATATTATACTATATATTTTACCCTAATCTTAGTATTAATTTATTGGTTATTTTGTTGAATTTTGATACTTTGGATTATATTTTCAATGTAGAACATTTGACTTTCTCTGAAGCAAAAAGTGATCAAACGCATGAATTTTGGAGTGATTCCAATTGAAGGATGTTCGTGTGCCTTTCAAGATGATTGAATCAAAATTCCAGATTTTTCAACCAAGCCGTTTGACCGTGACGATAAAATTAAAGCCCAGGGCACAGCTTTCCCAGATTGATGTTTCTGGACATTTTGGGTATTTTAAAGATCAAGATGGCGTATTTTGAGGAAGATTCCTTCTGAGAATTTGTAGGGAACATCTTCAACTTTAAAAATAAAAAAATAAAAAAAAAAAGACCTTTTGGGACCAAAGCAAAGTTGATTTGGTCAGTCAAAATTGTGATTTTCTAAGAAGTCCGATTTTTAGTTTAAATAGGAAACTTTTTATTTTATGTTTTATTATTTTATTATGTTTCCTAGTTTTATTCTAAGACCTTTTCTAGGAAGGATTTTATTTTGTAGTAGTATAAATAAGGTTTTTTAGCCATTGGGTTAGGGGGGGAGAACGCAATACTTTGGCTTTGGAGAGTTTTTAACGATTCAAGTTAATTTTTAAGGTGTTTTCTATCCATATTCTTAATAATATTTTGTTTTATGGTTGTTAGTAACTAGTTTCATTTGCTGGGGCGACGCCTTGAGCCTTAGCATGAATATGTAGTTTCCATTTAATTGCTTATGATATTATACATGCATACTTTGAATTATTAATCACTGTGCTCTAAACTGTCTCTATATCTTAATGTTTAGCTACCATTAGGATGTTTGGATAAGTAATTGGATGCAATTTTGGCGGAGGGTTGTCCCTAAAATTGACTAAGGCTTCTTGTGGTTAATATGTGTAACTACTTAGGATGGACGACATGTCTTAGGAGTTACATGGTTTTTCAAAAGGTTTTCCCAAAATTTAATGAGTCTTGCATGTTCATATTCGATATGGACGCCACGGACGGGTTTCATGTTAGATATACGTTCTATGTTGGGGCTTCCAAGTAGGGCATACTTTAGGAACACCTAACCTTCAAAATATGCATGTGTAATTCATAAGGAATTAGAAGAACTATGTAGGATTGTTGACGGGACGGCGGAACCCTACTTTTACAATTTGGTTTTCAAAACGTTTTCTTTTGTTTTCTTTACTTTGCTAATTTCTTTAACCTTTTTAATTAAATTCGTTTTTATATTTTTAAATTCAAAAACAACCTCTTCCAATCTTTGTTTCAAATAATTAATTAAGATTTGATATTTACATAAATTATTCATTCAATCCTTGCGGAAAACGACCTTACTTGAGCCGTTTATACTACAACTACCTTGTTCTCTTGCAAGTATTTTTAAGTGTTTTTATTCCTACTTTTGCAGGTGGTAAAATCCCTATCAAAGTTATCAACAAACCCACACTCAATATCTAAGAGCTAAAAACAAGCTTTTTATTGACGGATAATGATTTTGAAGTTTTAAATCTTCCAACTAAGGTATGAATCGATTTATGCAAAAATAATTTTGTTTGATTTCAATTTTTTGGGTTTGCTATGCTTTGTGCATGGTCATTACCTTTAAGAGTCTAATTGCTTATGATTTGATAGAGTAAAAATTGAGGAAAAAGTAGTAAAAAGAGAAAAGATGTCGATTGTGTAGCTCTCTGCGATCATAACAGTAACACTTACGAAAGTAAATGAGCATATTGTTGGTTGATTATAGCGATTAGTGTTGCAGGATTTATCCCAAACTTTGTAATCTGCTACTGTTTTTTTTTTCTTTTCTGGATCTCTATTAATACAAACTCATGTCGTTGCTTTAAAAAAGAAAAAGAAAAAAGAATGGCACAGCTACTGAAAATTGGTTCATTAGGAAGGCAAAAGTGATGAGGACTGTTGTTAGATTAGAATGTTTAGCCCACTTTTTGTTATTTTAATTTGCGGTGGTCTCACAAGATTCATAAACAAGTAGAAAATTCACTAAATTATTTGACTTGTCCACACAAATCAAACTCTAGAAAGCTTTCATTCCCTTAAACAAGTTGAAACTTCACCAAACTATTCAATTTGGAATTTTATTTTCTAAATGGATGTAAAGATAAATTTACATTTTGAATTGAGTTTGTATAGGTAGTTTAGGTAGTAAGTTTGGGCTTAAACAGATATTAATTCTTTAATTAAAAATAATATAGGTATAGAGAGTAAGTTGAATGTAGAAAAAGATTATATAAGTTCAAATAAAATTATTATTATTATTATTATTATTATCCCAAATTCATAAAAGGTACCAATTGCTTAGAAAAAAACAAATAAAGTGCACAAATTACACAACTTTGTTAACATTTGCAATAGCTAGCTAGGCTATTAGTGAAAAAAAAAAAAAAAAGTGTAATAACGAGTAGGTTTTGGCGAAAGTATTGCCTAATGTATATATACCAGAGTGTACGATGAACTTACTAGTTGAATAACTCCGTCTCGACACAACAAGCCAACCTAAATTGTCACTTCTAAAATCTGAAACACTGCATGCTTCAATAATTTCCAATCAAAAGACAAGGGTTCACCATCTTTTTTTATTAGGAACGTGCATGTACACGTACGTGCCATCACCATGACAATGTCCAGTGGATTGTTGAGGGTAAGTGACATCAATAATATAATCGGCTTGCCCCAAGATAAAGATAAAGTTATCTCCAACCGAAATGGTTAAATGTAATTCTGTTCAGAATTATAGCTTTTGTAAAAAGTTATTTTTAAATGAACAGTGTTAGGTCATATGTCTATACCATCTCCGACTCCAACCAAAATGGCTAAAAATAGCCCTCTCAATAGTTTTTTAGTTTTAAGTTTATACTTTAAACTTATTAGTTAATTTAATTAAACTACAGTTAGATGTTTTCAAATCCAACCGTTGAATTTGAATCAATTATTGCAACTGAGGCACTAGACACATGAAAGGGGGTAAGAGGTGGGCTACATTCGGTCAACTTGGTGCCCCTTTGGCCAAATAATGGTCTGGTGAGCTCCATAAAATCAGCCAGCCATAAGTTAGAGATGAATTTTTAGACAAATCAGACTACTTTTTAACTTTTGGACCTTTAACCATCTCTATTGAAAATGACCCATCGAGCTAGCTTCCCTTATGCAAAATTATCAGCTTTTTGCAAATTAAACTGCTGTAAAAGCCTCTAGTGACAATGCGAGACATCTAGCAATCACTCAGACACATATTGTAGATATATTTACGTCTTTCTCCTAGCTTATGAGATTGTAGATATATTTACGTCTTTCTCCTAGCTTATGAGATTGTACATTGTTAATTTGTAATCATGATATGGATACCAACGCTCTTTATTTTGCGTTCGACAATATAAGCATCTTATATATTTTGTCCGATAAAGTTGATTTCACTATCCCCTTTTTTTTTCTACAGATTTCACCATCTTCTGAAGTATCAGTACATGTGACGATTTCAAATATAAAGCAATGAATGCATGGTACATGAACCATGATCGTAATAAGAGCCGACATCTTTTCCTCGTTTGAGTGGTTTCTTTTTATGTGTGAGTCTCTGTCGAGTCTGTCCACGTTTCAGCCTTGGAAAGTTGCCTTTCATAAGAAGGAGAGGATCAAAATCCCATTTTGTAATGCATGCATCATAGAAAAAAGTTAAAACACCTTGAAAGCCTCCCCAGTTAATTAAGTTGAATGGTCTTTTGTTTTCTTCTGTTTCAGCTTTTTATGGTTATTTTAAGAGATTTTTAACGAAAATCTCTCTATACGGTTCATTTTAATGAAAAATTACATTTTTATATTAAAAAATTAATCATGATACTATTCACTTTACCGTTTATTTTGTTCTTATTGTTAAAATTCAAAATTTTCAAATATTTTTTTATTAGTTTTCCTTTATTTTAAAGCTGCACCATCCTTATTAATGTTTTATTAGTAAATTAGAAAAAGAGAGATGACCTGTTTGTTAAGACAGAAACAAATTGAAGGTGATGCGATCCCACCCTAGCTACTTCATGGCAGGCACAACAATGTCACAACCCATATAAAAAAAAGGATAATCCTATTTACACATTTATATTTACGTCTTATATATCTATTTATTCGATCCAAAGGTCAAAAATTAAAAAAATATGTGAAAAGTAAAAATAAACATGTGAATAACACTATCCTAAAAAGAATTGGAAAGCACATAAATGCCGAAAATAAAGTTTTTAATCTTTAATAATCAACGGCTAGATCTTGTATATAAGAATCTAATAAATCTTTGCAAAAGTTTGATGTTACATAAAACTTGTATCACTAAATTGAACACAACATTGTGGCCGGACAAATGAGGTAGGTGATAGTCTACCATAAATATATAAGTGACATGTATATGATCATTAATTTTATTTATTTGGTTTTGTGAATTTCCAAATGTAGCTAGTGTTATACTTAGGTTAACATTTTAGTACTTTTGTTTATTTTCTCAAGGAAACACTGTATATTGATCGAATTTTCTTTATCAATACGAAATTACAAACTTACAAACCTTTGTTTCCAACCCTAGAAAACAAAGTTAGGGTAAAACTAATGGTTTTCCTGGATTTGCTTGGCGCTATCACATTAATTTGGCCAAGTATTACATCAATTAGGTCAACCAACAACAGACACTTGTACATTACACACACAGTAAGTATTTGACTAATTTTTACTACTGCTGGACAGGGAGAGCTTGAGGAAGGGCCTCAACAGAAATAGTCTGCAACTTGCAATCAGCTGAAAGAAACTGAGCATGTTCTTCAATGGAAATTGAGTTGATTAGGTTTAGCAGAATCTGCTCAAGCTCCTCTCCATCAGTCCACTCATGGATCTCAGCCTTGATGAGTAATGGGTTTTTGCAGATTAGGTCATAAAGTGGGAAGTTCTTCCTTGGCATCACAAAGTCTCCTTCTTTGAGCTTCAAGCTTGGGCAATAATCTCCACTTCCATCACCAAGATAGATTAACCTTTTCTTCCCATCAGTTGAGACAGAAGCCTGGATTCTTTCAATGATCACACTCTGTAAATTAATCAAAGTAAAACCAAATTAAGTTCTTGATGAAAATTTTGTAATAATATCAAGTTTAAATACATTATTTTGCCAACTTAGCTAAGCCGATGTCAGCGATAAATATTTTTTATTATTTATAAAATCATTATCATGTATGATAAAAATATTGACCTCATGTCGTCAAAATCCTTGTTGATTATGACATGTTCAAGATTTGTTTTGTGTTGGGGGGTGAGGGGGTCACAAATAGAACAGGTAGAAGGATATGTCCAGAAAATAAAAACAAAATAGTGAAGAGCTTTCCAAGCCTTTTGGACCCAATTGTTCCAAATCTTTTATCGTCTTGAAAAATATATATTTTATTTGTTTCTTTCTTAAAATTATGAATTTATTTATTTATTTTTAAATGAAATAATACCTTGCACATGTTGGGAGGGCAGCGGCTGCAGCCATGAGGAGATTGGGTGAAATCGCAGTAAGGTGAAATCCTAAGCCTTCCTTCTTCGTCAACATAACTTGGGTTCGTGTTTATCTCTGAGAAATATTCCTCTAGCCCAAGATGCTTCAAAATTGTCTCAATAAAAAACAGATTTGCATCACTCAAAATCCTCAAATCACACCTGCAAACCCCACAAAAACAACAAAATTAATCTCCTATTTTCATATAAATAATATAAAAATTAAAAATTAAGGAGAGTTGTTAAAGAAAAGAAAAGTTTGGAGGGCTTAAACGAAGATACCCTAAAGCGTGAGCTGCTTTAATGGCTGGCACAACTCTTGGGTGAATTGGAGTCCTTTTCAGAACCTCCACAATGTCTTCAATGGTTTTTCCTTGTGAATGAAGCTCCTTCATCATCCTATCCTGCAAATATTTTGCCGATAAATAATCACATCAATTAAAAAGATCATGAAATTAAACAAGAAAATCCATAAAAACAACACGTGTGCAACATAAAATTCAATGAAATTATTAGAAACGATTGGAGGATCCGAAATTTTCCGCTACAACAGAAACATACCATGAGAGAGTTCCAAGGCATGGTGGGGAGGAGTTCGTTGAACAGATCAGTGGCACCCAATTCATCCACCACCCAATTGTCACTGTCACACTCGATGATTGTCTTGTCAAAGTCAAAAACCACCACAATTCCTGCCATTGTTCGTGAAAATTTTTGCACCAAGAAAAAAAACACACAAAGAAGCAGAAGAAAAAGAACAAGGAGTATTTCTTGGTTGTTATAATTTCTCCTGAGAAACACACAAAGAAGAGAAGGGTATTTATAGCAATGCAAGTGTGTGATTCAGTAGCCTAGCTATTGGGATTTAAATTCCAATGGAATATTACGTGCATAAAGATTTGTCTGGAATCGAATGCCCTCTTGGCCAATATTTGTTGGGGTGCGTGATGGGATTAGGGCCGTTAGATTGGATGACTTTGGGATGGTTGGAGGATCGGATGGTGGAGAGGGTAGGGATAGGATGGGATAATGCGCGGGAATGAGGGGAATATTCGAAGGGAATTAAGTTCACCCTGGGGGCTGGCCAACTTAGAAACGCACTTACCACTAACCATGGGGAATATGCCGAGCAAGGTTCGGTTGGTGTTGCTATTACCTTTTTATGTGGCTGCTAAGTGCTACGGCTTTTAGGCTGCGTCACACTCCACCACTACCTTAGGAGGGAGCCGTTTTGGATTTGGTTCTCTATTTTAATCCAAATCCTTAATTATTCCACAAACTTCTTTATTCCTAGAATATTAATTAAAAAATATATAATTTTAGTACGTAGTATATTAATTAAAAAAATATAGCAGTATTATTTAAACACACAAAACTAACATATTGTTGCAATCCTAATTATGTTAGGAATGCGATTGTCTAAACCTTAAGAAATCCTTATAAGATTCTATCATATATTTTAGATAGCTTAAGTTGTCATCTTAAAGGAATATGATTGCATAAATTCTAGGAGATCCTTAAGGAATTTATCTTCTCTACTACTGCAAATTAAGGCACAATGAATATGATAAATTATACTAAGAATTCACCAAATTCTCTCTATGCTTGATGCATCCTCTCTCTCTCAATCTCTTTATAATTCTCCAGTAAATAGGCCCCGCAATTGTTGAATAATGTGTATACAAGAAGATGCTATACCCAAAAAAAAAAAAAAAAAATCAATCTTTTTAATAATATATACGTAACCAATTGATCTTTATACCGAAAAATTAATTACATGAACTTATTTGGATTGCCAAACAATGTCATTGTAAAAGTCACATATGGAAAGAATCCATATACCACGGTGAGAATCAAGACAATTGTTTGGTTTTAAATCACTTTAAAATTAAAATGCAAACTTTTTACCGTTTTTCACGCATTCACATGTAAAGAGTGCAAGAGGACCCCTAAACCAAAACAGTATTTGGAGAATACAAAAGTAATCGGCCGATCCCTGGGAAAAGTTGATTGGTTGGAAAACATGTTAGGATTGAGTGGCAATCTTATAAATATATTGAATTATAATAATATTTATAGGATTGTTTTAAGTTGACTTGTCCATTGATACATAAACTTAAATACGGTATTTTAGCTAAAATTTTTGTTAAAATTGGTATTAAACTAAAAAAAACCCCTAAATTAAAATTCATGGACTTTTAATTATTGTTGAAGCAGATAGAGAATTTGGGTTCTCTAAGAAGTTATTATAGATGGTTTTATGTCCAGAATTTAGAGCTGCAAAGACCTAAATTCAAATGACTCCCTAATTTCTATAGGATGATCTTAAATTAAAGTATTAATAATTAAATATATTTAATACAATCACCATATAGTAGTGAAATATAATTCTTCTAGATATATATAAATTAGAAAATTATATTTGTCCATTGAGATGGTAATTATATTAAAACATATAAGTATTGTAAACACGTCCAACATTTGTTATTGTTCTGTGTGTGTGTGACCCTATATTTATTTGCTTATGCATAAAACATTTTCCTCAAAAGCATTTGCCGAGAGGAGGGGCGAAATTCATATGATATTTATTTGCTTATGCATAAACAAATTAAACTAAGGTTGTTTAGTGAATTTATTATAGTAAATACATAGACGGTTCGTAATGCTTTTACCAATATTGTCCATTTGTTTTTAAACAGTTTGATGACTAAACAATCTTAGTTTTAATTGATTTTTTTGCAAATACGATCTTTATATGGTGATTTATAATATGAACGGTTTCGATTATAAATACAAAATTCTATAAATTAATAACGAATAATTTTAAAAAAAATTAATTAAGAGTTCTTACTCGTCTTTAAAATTCACTTTTATGATCTCAAAGAACTATTTTAACTTTTTTCTTCTGCCAAACGCAATAAAAACTACTTTTTGATTGTCTAAAAGCGCTCCAATCATTACAAATAGACCCTTAAATAATTACGTATTAGGCTTTGCCTTCTAAATTAATCCACCTCGTGTTCGTGCATGAATTTTGCTCAGCTTCTGCCCATTCTTTACTTGGTGTCGTGCAACACACTGAATGGAGAGCTTGTATAAGTTGTTTTTGATTTCTATACAGCTTGTATTATTTGTGACCTTATCACTAAAGTAACTGTCAGCATGTTGCCTACTGCCAGTATAGCATGCCTCGCTGCTCTTCCAATACTCCGGAGTTTGCAGTCATGCTGATCAGTCTCATAATTAATTTTGGGAGATAATTTGTAGCAAAAACACTCGAAATATCGGTGACTACTCAGGAGGAGAACTCCTAATCTCTCTTTTTTCTTTTCTTTTTCTTATACGTGAAAAATGATGATTAAATCATATCAATATTTTATATTAATTTTTATAAAAACAAAAAAATAAAATGTTAATGTGTGAGAAGAGAGGTTAAAAGAGAACGAGAATAAAAAGGAAGAGAATATACTCCGACTATTAAGCATAGCCTAATCTTGCAACCTAAAAATTGACACGTAGTCATTCCACTTTGGTATTGATTGACACGTCATTTTCCCGTTGTTTTATTCTTTAATTCAAACACCAAAATGAATTAACAAGTCCAATGATCTAGTTGTGTTCGTATCTTCAGGGGATAAAGTGGAACTTTACACTCTTTAAATAATGCAAATAGGGCTATCCTTAAGCATCATATATGCAGTTTAGGAGAATTAAGGTGAGAGGAGAATTAAGGTGAGGATGGATGGATTGGTTGATAAGCAATTCAAAGAATTGTTTTCCTTATTTATTTGTTCTATTTAAAAGAAAATTATTAGTTAGTAGTGACTTGAGCATGATATGACTGTCATGACGCATATGAGCGTCATCGTGACAGCAAAAGAATGAGGAGCAAAAGGAAATGGCTCCGGAGAGACATCAAAACTGATTTCTTTTATAGCGTCCAAATTATTTCATTCAACAAAACAGAAACAGTTTAAGAGTAGCACAAAATGTTGAAATGAGACTAGCAGTAATGCAAAAGGATGATTAATGTAAACTCTTAATCCTACTTAATACATACAATCGGCAATGACTAATTGCGTGCTCTCGACGTTTATCTCGAAAGTACTCAATTCAATATATAATGTCTGAGTAGATACCCAACATGGTTACACACAGCTACAAACATACTCAACATATATATTTCTAGTAAAATTAATAAAACATATCTTTAGTTACTGTAATGTTGTTTAAACTCTCATAATTGACACACTCTCTAATTAGAGTAATGTGCAAACAAGCGTGTAAATTTTATACGTCCAAGTAGACGCAAAGTTGTTGATATTCTCCCCAATGTAGGTATAAATATAACAATGGTACCAGTTTTGGGTGTTTAAACCAAATTAATAATAATGTATATATGATAAACATAGAAATAGAATAGGCATATAAAAATATTCCCCCAATATGATGCATGCAATTTGTAAGTGAGGAAAAAAAGAAGAATTGGGTACTCCACCACTACACTACATCTCATCACAGTTTTCGGCCAACTTATTATCACATTAGTTACGTGAAATGTTTGTATGCCCCATGTCAGATGGCAATTTAAAACAAATTAACAAGAATTTATGGAGAAGAAGCAAACGTACAATTGTAGGGTTTATTGTGGTGGGAAAAAAAGAAGACTGAAAGATGCCATCCATTTTCTTGTTGCTTTGCAATATACACGGTGCATGCCTAGCCCTAAAGTCTAGTTAAATTCGGGCCGAAGGAAAAAAGCTTCAGAGAAACAACAAAACAAATGGAAAGGTGCTGAGTGATTGACAATATGTGTCGTGCATATATGATGCCTAACGTGACACGGCAGTGCAGCTTAGCATGCTTTCTACAAAATAAACTATGCACAACCGAACTCACGTGAAAATTTGATCCCATTTTGTGCACTTTAGTTTGTTTTATCTGTTTACCTTTTGTGCTAGGAAAAGAAAACTCAATTTTGCAACTAAACCGATCGATGGAATATATGAGCGATTAATTACCTCAGTTGATAATTATTTGGTTTTTGGTTTTTGGTTTTTAGTTCATATTTGTGTTAGATGTAGGAGAGATATGAGTTTTAACGAAACACTCTCAGTACTGTTCACTTTTAACGAAAAACTATATTTTTACCTTTTACTGGTACTATTCACTACACCTTTATTTGTCATTTTTTATTAAAACTAAAGTTTTTTTGGATTTTTTGTTAGTTTTCCTAAAACAGAATGGTGAAGAATGAAGGACAGTGTTAGATGCAATTTTATTTTATTATTTTATTACAAAATTAAAACCATAACAAAAAAATATATTTTTTATTTTTTGCACGACGAATACCTTCGTCTTACATAATTTTTTTGCGAACTAATTCGTTTTCATTGCGCAAGAATAACATGTCATCGCGCAAAGTTCTTAGAGATGAAGATTAGTCATCCCATGTATGTATCCTGACGACAGCTACTCGTATCCTAGCATTTTGTACGACAAAGATTTTTGTTCCTAAAAATTTGGTGCAACGAAGGCAAAACCGTTGCACATTCTTCTCCACGACCAATGTGTTTATTTGTCACACAAAGTCTTTCTTCACGATCTTTACACGACGAATTTTGCGTGATGAAGTTTTCGTCGCTTTGACGTTTGTGCAATAAGTTTTGCGCGACCAATTTGTGTTCGTCATTTTAAATGTTAAACGTAGTAGTGAATTAATTACCTAATTACACCACAATAACAATATTCTTTGTAACCACAACTCTACAACTAATTGCACAATAGCAGCATAACGGTAAAACCTCCTAACCACCCTTAATTAGCATTAGTTCCTTTTGTATGGGAGGAATCTTCTCTAACAATGATTTTCACTAACACTCATCTATAGAATTTTGGATCTCAAAATTGACTTAGCCAAGTTAAACACTAACTTTGACTATTTAAAAGAGATCGATGACGTGAGAGGGAAATTCGGCTTCAAAACTTGTTCAAGTCATCACTTAACACTGATGACTTAACAAATGTCCAATTTTTAAAACGTTGGATAGTTATTTGAAATGTATTAAAAAATTAGGAACAATTTAGAATTACTCTAAAAAACTAAGTAGTTATTTGTACTTAATCTAATAATTAATTGTAAAAATATGGAACAAATGCTTTGGTTCTTTTAAAGAGCCTCGATTGTTCGAGGGGGAACAAACGCTTTGGTTAAAGAAGGTATAAGTACCAATCCAAAAACAAAATTGAATCAGGAATTTAGCATATGAGGGTGAGGCGCTTAATATAGAAACACTAAACGAATAAGGAACATCATGGCCAACAACACTCGTGGATTAAAAAAAAAAAAAAAAAACGTTTAACCGTATCAGGTACTCATACCTGAGAATTATTTTGATTTTTTATTTTATTAACATAGAGACGTCATAAGTTCTTAGCAAGACATGTTAGGTATATATTCTTGTCTCATCATACACTACATGATGAGAATAAATTTTTTTTTTTTTAACAAACGATATTATTTACACTAAGAAAGAGAGTGTGATTAGCCTCACAATGGACTAACAAAAATGTGGTTAAAGTTCGTTTTTGACGAGAATCGAACCTAAGACCTCTCACTTACAAGTGAAATGCAATACCACTAGACTGTTGTACCAAGTGGCTTGATGAGAATAAACTTAGAGTGAAGAATAAAATGGAAATTATTAATTATGGCCTTAATGAATGAGTTATCGACTGAAAGAGAGGATTAACCATGAGATTAGGGACTTAATGTAGGAGGACCAAGTTAGCTGGGGCAAGGTTAAGAGATTAGGGCTAAGCCATGTTTTCCAGAATAAACCCAGATGTGGATGTATATGGGTTTGTTAGTGTACCATTAATTGCTTATTACAACCCAAACTTCAATTAAACTTGGCTAGGGCTGCATGATTTGGCAAAGAAGAGCAGTGTTTCTAGGTCTACACCTTCGGATAAAGTTTGCATACAATATTTGGCCCTACTTTAATAGCTGTCCTACTTTGCTTGTGTGTATTTGGAAATGTTTTTAAAATAACTCAAAACGTTTTAAATGAAAGTGTTTTTGCAACCAAATCTTAGTAAAAAAATGCAAGTAAGTCCTAAAAAAGCACTTGAAGGAAATGTTTTCTTCCAAAATGCACTTCAAGTGCTTTTGAAACCTTAATACTTTCATCAAAAACATTTTAGTCATTTTAAAAGCACTTCTAATCGAACTCTTGGTAAAAAACTAGGGAGGGCATCAATCCGGTTAAACTGGTTGACCTAAACTGTAATGGTCAGTATAGTATGGTCTTACAAAATTAAAGTCGGACACTAAAATTGAAGCGAACCATAAAGAATTGGTTTGGTTATGGTTTTCAGTTCTTGTAAACCGACATAAACTCAATCTCGGACTGTCCACTTGTATATTAGTATTTATATTATTTTATTTTACACAAGTAGCATTTTCACAAGCAAAAAAGCCTGCGAGTTTACAACTGTGGTTACACATAATTGTTTTCCTTTGCCCAGACATTGGAAAATCCAATTTTGAAGCCATTTTCTCACACTAAATAGCAAAAAAAATTAAATTAAATTAAATTAAAAATTAGATAAATGAGTGCATTTAAACTAAAAAGAGTTGACATAGGCATAATTGGAGAAAGAAAGGGTCTTTATATCAATAAAAATCCAAAGATGCTTCATAATTGGATTTGACAGAGGCATTCTCAGCAGGTAAAAAAACAGAGGTATTCCCAAACATAAGATACAATATACAGTAAAAGGAAAATAACAACTAAGGAGGAAAAATAAAAACCAAAAAATAAAAAAAATTGTAAACCTCAGTAGCAACATGGAATGCATACGAATCAAGCATTTCTTTTTTTTCAGGGTTTGAGGGCTTGAGTTTGTTTTCTAATTTGAAGCAAAGAATACTTGAATGAAATGCCAAATAAAAACCCCAAATTCCTACCTGATCACAAATCGGTGAGAGCGCTTTTGGAAAAAAGGGGTCAGAAAGGATTTGGAGGTGGAATTTGCAAAGCCAAGACGATGTTGCAGTCCGGGTGTCGGCCGACGATCAAAATTTCTTCTTGGGTTTTCCAATGGACGGCGAAGACGGGTTTGTAGTGCGGTGGCGGTGGGGATTTGTCGATTTGTCTACAAAAGCTTCTACCTCAAGCGTATGAAAATTACCCAAACCCATACACCCTTCCACAATCTTAGCAATCGATATAAATTTGAAAATAAAATTGGGGGAAATTAATAGATAATCAAATTTACTTGAGGAGATGAAGAGGACAATTTTCGCTTACCTTCAATCGACAGGAATCTGTAAAACGTGGTGATGTATGAAATGGTGGTAGCGGCTGTGTGGTAAAAAATTGGTTCGGACTGAAGCAAGAACTAACCGGTGGAGGAGGAAAGCTTAACTGCAGCAAGAAGGAAAAGGTATGGATGTGTCTGTTTCGGACTAAAGCAAGAACTAACCGGTGGAGGATAAACGAAACGGCGAGAAAAGAAGAGGTGTGTGTGGAAGCATCCAGACTTGGGAACAGTAAAGCGTGTGGACGAAAGGAAAAGCACCCTAACGTGTGGATGCAGAGGCAGGGGTATTAACGGAATTTTATTGTGCTGTCAAATTAAGTGGACAATAAGAGCTGCAAAAAGGGGGGCATTTACGTCTTTACACTGCGCTTAGGAACAGTGTTTTTCCATTGCTCTTTAGTATATATAATAATTTGCTAATAACTAGGTAAGGATGTTTAATTTTGAAAGTTAAAGTTAATGATCTTGTAGAATTTTCAAGAGAGACGGGTCGATAGATCACTTCCAGCATTGATATTATCCATAATTTGGTAATTACCATCTGTACAATTCGTCAAGTGTGGAGTTTTATCATAAAAGGTCTCGGTATTAGTTAGAATAAAGGTTGAGATATTTAAACTCTTTTTTTTGTTTTGAGATACGATCGATGTATGATGTTTCAACGGGCCACTTCACGTGGGACCCAATTAGTCACAGGTGAGAGATCCATACACCAAGAACCACGTAGAGCCAAGGGGACTCACCCTACACGGGGGCCAAGAGACTCACCATGATCGTGCGGGGCCAAGGGACCCACCCATCACGTGGCAGTACGAGTCTGCTCTTTGGCTCTGTTATCAAGTAGAACTATTAGAGAAATGGGCAAAATGCCCACTTCCAACAACACCGATATTGTCCTCAAAAATTGAGTTTGCCTGACGGAATAAAGTAGATTAGTTTCCCAAATCTTGTAGAATAAGAATGGTTTATCTCAGCAAAGTTGACGGACTTCGCACACCGATTCTGGAATAGGATGATCGTGGCGTCACTAATCAGTTTAGTCAACTCCGCTATGGAGGCTGTTGAGTCCATGATCGGATTTCTGAGGTAGGCGTACTTTGATCTGTCTTACTCGAACCTTGAAAAATCATGGTCCCATAGTGAGTTTTCTTTTAATGTTTCTTCTACAATCTCCCACTATCCTTCCTTCTTCACTATTCTTTTTTTTTTCTTTTTTCCATTATTTCTCTCCTACATCAAACACAAAAATAAAAACAAAAAACCAAAAGCCAAATAATTATCAAATGAGTTAATTTATCGCTCATATATTCCATCGATTGGTTTAGTTGTTGGATTGAATTTTCTTTTCCTAGCCTAAAAGGTAGACAGATAAAACAAACTAAAGTGCCCAAAATCGTCGATTGAAATTTAACGTGAATTCGGTTGTATGTAGTTTCTAGTTTGTAGAAAGCATGCTAAGCTGCAATGTTGTGTCACGTTAGGCATCATATATATGCAACCTTTTTATTTTGTTTTTTGGTTTCTCCGAAGCTTTTTCCTTCGGCCGGAATGCCACTAGACTTTAGGGCTAGGCGTGCACCATGGATCTTGCAAAGCAACAAGAAAATGGATGGCATCTTTTAGACTTCCCCTTTCCCACCACAAGAAAACCTAAAATTGCACCTCTGCTTCTTTTTCTGCATAAATTCTTGTTAATTTGGTTTAAACAGCCATCTGACACAATGCTTACAAAGATGTCACGTAACTGATGGGATAACAAGTTGGCCAAAAAAATGTGATAAATATTGTGTAGTGGTGGAGCACCCAATTTTTCTGTTTTCCTCACCAACAAACTGCATGCATCATATGTGCCCTTTCTATTCTATGCTTATCATATATCCATTATTATTAATTTGGTTTAAACACCCAAAGCTGGCGCCATTGTTAACATTATGTGGGATACCTATCTATATTGGGGAGAGTATTGTGCCTAAATAAAATAATAATTATACCAAATTTTATTTGAACACATAAAATTAGCACACTTGCTTAGACATTCTTTAATGGAGGTGGATGTTATTATTGTATATAAAAATCACATGTGTTAAGAGCGTGTTTAAGCAACATTACCCTAATTAGGGATTTTTATTTAATAATTTTATACGAAATATATATGTTGAGTATGTTTGTTGATCTGTGTAAGATGTATATTTGACTACGTACGTTAGGTATCTACTCAGACATTTTCTAAGGATTTGAGTACTTTTGAGATAAGGGCAACGCCAAACTAAATTTATAGATTAGATTTTTTAATCTAAGTGACATGGAAATTGACTATTAAATTATTACTTAAGTATTGATTAACGTGCTTATTTTTTTAGGGTAATGTTAAGGACACTAAATTAGTAGACAAAATTTTGAAAAACTAAATGACATGGAAGTTGATGATTGGTTTATTACTTAAGCATTGATAGATGTGCTCATTTCTATTTGTGACACATAATTTAGTTTGTAAATTTTTTCTCCAAATTTAGTCTCCCTAACATTACACTAATAAAAAAAAGGGTAATGCTAGTGAGACAAAATTTTAGAAACGAAAGGACATGGAAGTTGGTGATTAATTTATTACTTAAGCATTGACAGACGTACTGTCACATCCCGGCCCGGGCCCCCACCACATCTCGGATCCGACTCCATCGTAGCACGATATTGTCCGCTTTGGGCCCCGACCACGCCCTCACAATTTTGTTTCTGGGAACTCACACGAGAACTTCCTAGTGGGTCACCCATCCTGGGATTGCTCTCGTGCAAACTCACTTAACTTCGGAGTTCCAATGGAACCCGAAGCCAGTGAGCTCCCAAAAGACCTCGTGCTAGGTAGGGATGAGAATATACATATAAGGATCACTCCCCTGGGCGATGTGGGATGTCACAATCCACCCCATTTAGGGGCCCGACATCCTCGTCGGCACACCACGGCCAAGGTTAGGCTCCGATACCAAATTGTCACATCCTTGCCCGGGCTCCCACCACATCCCGGCCCCGACTCCACCGTAACACGATATTGTTCGCTTTGGACCCTGACCACGCCCTCACGGTTTTGTTTCTGGGAACTCACACGAGAACTTCCCGGTGGGTCATCCATCCAAGGATTGCTCTCGCGCAAACTCGCTTAACTTCGAAGTTCCAATGGAACCCGAAGCCAGTGAGCTTCCAAAAGACCTCGTGCTAGGTAGGGATGAAAATATACATATAAGGATCACTCCCCTGGACGATGTGGGATATCACACGTGCTCATTTCTATTAGTGACACATCATTTAGCTTGTAAATTTTATCTCCTTAACATTACCCTTTTTATTAATAAAATTATTAGTTTGCAATTTAGTAAGAGTTGACATCATTTTACCTAATCATCCTTTTGAAATGCTAGTCTCATTTTAATAATTTCTACTACTATTAAACTATTTCAGTTAGGTCGAACGAAATAATTTGGAAAACTCCCACTTTATCCCCAAAAGATAGGAACACAACCAGATCATTGGACTTGTAATTCATTTTGGTGTCGGGATTAAAGAACATAACAACGGGAAAATGACGTGTACCAAACTGGAAATGACGTGTCAATTTTTTGGTTCCAAGATTAGGCTATGCTTGAGTAGTCACCGAGATTTTGAGGGAAGTAATCATACATCTCATCTATTTAATCATATTTTTGTAAAAGTAATGTTAGAGAGACCAAATTTTGTAAGCTAAATAAGGTCGACGGTTGTTAATAATTAGATTAGTACTTGAGTTTTGATTAAAGTGAACAATTGAGCTAGCTATTATTAGGGTTTTTCCTACAAATTATCTCCCAAAATTAATTATGAGACGGTTCAGCATAACTGCAAACCCTGAAATATTAGAAACCATGTTATAGTTTCTTGCATGAGGATCCATCAAACTAAGTGCACACTTACACTTCTTCATGAAAAAACATTACAGGATAAACCTTTGTTTGTTGTACTTTTTTTTTCCTTCCGAATCATTGAATTGAACAAACAATTAAAATTAAATCAAAACTAAAAAAACTGCGCATAATATAAAAAAGAGTTTTGTAGAAATCACTTATCTACACCATGGTTGCTTTCTCTAATCTCCATTTGCTTGATGGAGGTGAATAGGGTTTTGTAGAACAATTTGGGGTCACAAGCTTCATCAACAGATTTTGGACAAAAATGCCCGCAAAACAAAAAATTTCAAAACCAATCCAAAATAATGCACCAAATAATGCAGGGGTATTTTTGTCATTTTAATATATATATTTTTTGATAATTAGTTCTTTTTTGAACATGTTTTTTAAATTAGTATCTCACAATAGGATATCAATAATGCGATTCAATCAGTTGTTCATTAAATAGTATTTTCTCTATTTTTAAACACGTTCAAACATCTTAAGAGGCGTGTAAGGGTTATAAAAAAGATCTCTCACACGCGCAAAATAATGTGATTAAATTAGTTGTCAAATGATATTTATTTTTTTTAACAAACGATATTATCTACACTAAGGGGAAGGGGGTGGACTTAGCCTCACAATGGGGCTAGCACTAATGTGATTCAATCAGTTGTTTATTAAATATTATTTTCTCTATTCTTAATGTAAATTAAATAGAATGTAGATGGAAATTAAAAGACTGATTTAATTATGTGAATTTAGTTGCTTTGATTGGTTTATGAGGGTTTTTTCTAGCATGATCTAAGATTATTCATTTACTTCAAATATTTGACTTTCCTTTTGTCAATTCACACATATAAATACGTTTAAACCATGTAAGTCGTGCATGTATAACGCAATTTTTTTTGTGCTAACCAACAATGGGGATGTATTTAAGCAAGCCGCCGAATTTGATGGATGGCTCATAGCCAACCGAGCTCATTGGTGGAACCAGATCATGTATGACCTGTTGGGTTTTACGGCTCAAAATTAGGTTTGTGTTACCTATTTGGTTTTGGTGTCCTATTTGAGTTTGGATTTTGACTTCTTAGTTGGTTTCCTTGGTGGAGAGATTTTGTTAATTACCTATTTGTATTTACTTCCTATTAGGATTCTTATTGTAACCTAAGTTCTATGCACTATAAATAGGACCTTAGGGTTAGTGTATTTTGTGTGGGAATTTGGTGAGAATCAATTTGTGGGATTTGGGTTGTGAGAGTTTAAACACTTTTTTGTAATCTCCTTTTGTTTAGTGAAATTCCTTGACATCAATATTGGTACTTTGTTAGAATTCGCTTCCATTTGCGCATAAAAGTACAACAAGTGGTATCAGAGCCCAGGTTTCGGTTTGGGCTTTGCTTGGTAGTCACTATGAAGCCTTCTGTGTTTTCGGTGAAAGTTGATATTGAAAAGTTCGACAGCAATGACTTTGGTATTTTGCAATTGAAGATGCGTGCTTTGTTAGTTCAACAAGGGCTTTTAAAAACACTAAATGGTGTGAAGGCTTTGACGAATTCATGGACTGATGAAGAAAAAGAAGATGTTATGGAGTGGGCACTTGGAGCAATCCTGTTGACTTTATCAAATGAAGTCTTGCGTGAAGGTTGCATCAAATCTGCACCGGAATTGTGGCTAAAATTAGAGAGCTTGTATATGACCAAATCCCTTGCTAAACAGTTGTATTTGAAGAAAAGTTTGCATACTCTTCGTATGGATGAAGGTAAGTCAATTCATAAGCATGTTGATGAATTCAATAAACTTATGATGGATTTGAAAAGTGTGGATGACCAAATTAGTGATGAGGATTATGCGAGAACTTTGTTGTGTTCTTTGTCTCCTTCGTATGAACACTTTGTCAATACCATGCTATTTGGTAGACAAAGTCTTAGTTTGGAAGATGTTAAAGTCCCTTTGAATTCTAAAGAGCCAAAGAATAAAGTGTCTGACACACAAGATAGAGCTTTGGTAGTTCAAGGAAGAAATAAGGAAATGAGCAAACTTGGAAAGAACACTTGTAGTTATTGTTATAAGGAAGGTCATTGGAAAGTAGATTGCCCTAAACTCAAGGGCAAAAAGAAGCCGTTTGATAAGTCTTTTGCTTGTGTTGATGCAAACATTGTAGAAGATCGTTGTTCTGAACTCCTCTAAAGGTTATGTGAGGAGGTGGAGCTTTGTACTCAAGCTCCTTGGGTGGAGTGCAATTCGTATTTTTTGTTTGTATGTTCAAGCTTTTGCTTGGATTTTGTTTCATATTTGTTAGTTTTCGTAATGGAATTTGTTGGAGAAGGCGTGGGAGGAAATTTCAAGTTTGAAGACTTTTGGTTTTTTTATTCTAGGTGGAGATTAGTTTCGAAAGAATTTGGTGCACATTTGCGTTTGTATTTTGGTATCCCAAATTTGAAGTTTGTATTTGATTTGGAAGTTTGCTATTTTCTTGCTGAGGTGTAGATTGTTGGGTTTTATGGCTCAAAATTAGGATGATGCAAAAAATCAGGTTTGTGTTACCTATTTGGTTTTGGTGTCCTATTTGGGGTTTGGATTTTGACTTCTTAGTTGGTTTCTTTGGTGGAGAGATTTTGTTAATTACCTATTTGATTAGGATTTGCATTTACTTCCTATTAGGATTCTTACTGTAACCTAAGTTCTATGCACTATAAATAGGACCTTAGGGTTATTGTATTTTGTGTGGCTCTTTAGTGTGGCAATTTGGTGAGAGTCAATTTGTGAGATTTGGGTTGTGAGAGTTTAAACACTCTTTTGTAATCTCCGTTTGTTTAGTGAAATTCCTTGACGTTGATATTGGTACTTTATTAGAATTCACTTCCGTTTGCATATAAAAGTACAACAAGCCCGTTAAATAATGGACAAATTTTGTATATAATATAATATAAGGATTGATATTTGTAAAAAATTGTAGGAAAATCTGAAAAATATTTTAGAAATTGCTTCAGACTCGTTACAGGTGCTCATCGTTTTGATGCCAAGAAACTCAGAAAAAAAAGTTGTATCCAACGAATCACAAGATGCCACGTGGCACATATCATACAAATACATATATATATATATATATATATATATATATATAATTTGAAAAATTCATAGGAGAAAAATCGAAAAATATATTCCGAAAGTTTCCATAAACTCCTTGAACCTTTTTCATCGAGAAATTAGCAAAAAACACTTCGATTACGATTGAAATCAAATGGGAAAAATTTCACAAATGTTACATTGAGTGCTTGGTGTTTGTTCCGTGTAACAGTTGTACAAGTTTCATAATTTGTTGCATAATTGTACTCCTTGGCCCATACCCTACAGGCCCACTTGGAAACATAAACTAAGCCCAATATGCATCCAAACCCTATACGACCAAAACAATAATTACATCCAACCCTAAGTGGAGCTTTACATGACGAACCCAAGTAGATGTTTGTGGTGTGATCCATGTAAAAGTAGACTTCTGCTTCTCACGTGAGGGATAAGAAAACTTACTTCTTCATGATGTGCTTATAAACCATTACATAGTGAACTCATGCCCTAATCTTCTTATTAGCCTGCCCAATAATTTATTTTTTACTCATTTCCTAAATATTGTGGAGCTATGCTTTGCCTCTTCATAAAACAAATGACACCAACAAATGACATAAACATACATTTGATTCAGATATACATTTTAATTTTAACTGAGCAAGATTTTTCAACTCAGACTAAACGATAAGATATTATAATACGACTTCCTTGAAATTAAAGTCTAGGATAGAAGTATGTGGAAACGAAATCATTAGATAGGATGGTTAAGATCAATCCATCACCCATCAATATGTTTGAAGATTGAGGGCATGTTAATGAGACTTTATGCATCCAAAGACATTTGCCTCTCTACATCCCATGATAATGATCTCATGCATTCAATCACATTAAAAAAAAAAAAAATCCAAAATTTCACAAAATAACCCAAAAAAGTATTTTACTATTGCTAAGAAATTATTTATATGAAAAAAAATAATAATCAAAATTCCAAAAATTGAGAAGGCAAGGACATGCATGTCATTTCAGAAAATCTCATCTCACCTTCTCTTCCCACAATCACCTTTTATCCTTTTCAACACATCCTCAAAAAATTAAATTTTCTCAAATTCTTTTTCACATTTTCCCCCAAATCCCTTAATTAATCTTAACCTCACCTGCTTAAAACACTGCACCTCCTCACCAACCAATCAAATCACACCACTCTCACTATCCTTGAGCTCCTTAGGTCGCACAACCCAACCAAGCTCTCTCAACCGTCCATCTGTCACCTTACCAGGTCTTATCGCAAATAGAGAAGCCCAAAATTGAGAGAGGACTTAACACAGAGAAAAAAAGAAGGTGTGTTTTTTTTTTGTCTCGGAAGCCAAAAGAAGGATTTGTCATATTTAATCTCTGCCAAAAATTAATTTTAAATCCCAATTTTCTCCTTCTAGAGAGAGAGAGAGAGAGAGAGAGAGCGAGAGAGGGAGCTTGTGTACTGGGGACATAGAAAGAGAGAGGCTTTTTGTTGTTATTGTGTTGAAATGGTTGAATTGGAAAATACCCAGAAAGCATTGTGATTGTTTATTTCGTTTTTCGGATATGGGTTTTGCACTACTGTCTGTGATCTTGTAAACCGGGAAAGCGATCTTCGATGCGCTGATTGGATTGCTGGAAATTTTGGGGTTTGGGTAATTTGGGCCGTTGTTGATTCGATTCTGCTTGTGTTTGAGAAATGAACGTTGGCGATGAGGTCGTCGCTGCAGCTCCAGGGGGTCCTCCACCGCCTCTGGAGTGGAAATTCTCTCAGGTCTTCGGCGAGCGTACAGCCGGTGAAGAAGTTCAGGAAGGTATTTTGTTCGAAACTTTCACGACTCTTTTGGATCCAATCGATATTTTTGTTCAAGTGTTGCATTCATGGCTAGTTTTTGAGTTTATGATCTGTTACGGATCATGGTCGTTGAGTAATTAGTGTTTCGGGATCTGGGTCGTTGAGTCATTAGTGTTTGATTGTGGGTTTTTGCTCTGATTTGGGGAAAAGAGTGAATTTTGAGTCTGAAACTGGTGGAGAGATGTGCATGTGAGTTCAGGTTGCATTTTTTATGTTATGGATTGATGAACAAACAGTGTGGAACTGAGCTTAGTCAAGTTAGTGGTGGTTTCGCTTTGCGATTTTAGTTAACTTTTCACTTGTTTGGTCGTGTAAATGGTTCTTTTAAATTGTTAACATGCCGATTTTTGCGATATAGTTTTGCATTATTGTTGTTGTCCATTCATTGTTTTGATTGTGGACTGTTCTGTGCCTGCTGGATGCTGTAGGACTTAAATCAAACGCCAGTGGTTAGCTGTCTTTCCTCTATCGGTTAAATAGTTGTATATGTCTGTCATGAATCTATATGTTATTAAGGAGAAAAATGTAACCACATTATAGTAATTTGTGTATTTATTGAATGTGCTCTAGATTTTTGTGTAGTTACTTACACATTGGTTACTTATGTGGTAAGAAGGTCAGTTACTCAGGTTGAGCTGCCACTAATTGGCTGGATTAGGTATTGGAAGAATTTGATTAGTGATGCAGTTGGAAATGAACGATTTGGGAGTATTTTCATATCCAACAGTAATACTCATCGATCATAAGAAGAATTTGACATAGGCATTGGTTTATTGGCATGTTATACTAGTATGCCATGTCCCTACTCTAATTGTTGCAGTCAATACATGAACCCTCACCATTTATTTTGCTAAAAATGTGCCAATCAAATTCTGGATTGTTATATGTTAAAACCATTATTGTTGGAGAACACTGGAAAAACTTAATATGTTTACTAACTATGAACAAGAGTTTGAAGAAGTGCTTGTAAATGAGTATAGTGTTGTGATCAAAATGGATGATTGGATCCAAACTATGACCCTATAATACTTTATTTTTAAAACGGCTGAATAGATGCATTATGAATGTTGTAGCTGTAGTGGGATGAAAAGAAAAATGGAAAACAGACCCTAAGGGTTTGGTTTTAATTGAGCTGAAGGATCAGTGAGAAAAGAGTTATATGGGAAGACTAATACGGTTGAGATGGTTAACAATTAATGAATTGTACGTAGGCAATACAAGACAGATGGTAAGGGTAAGAATCGATTCATATAGCAGAGCCTAACTAGTTGAGGTTCATGGCTGGCACACAACATTGACATGGTAGGAATGGATTCTTGTGTCTATTTAGAAGGAGAATTGGCCTGTAAAGGTTTATAAGTGAGAGGAACTATGGATAAGTGTAATTCTAGTGTTTGGCTTGTTCCCAGTTACATTACATATTAATCTTTATTGTTTCTTTTTTTTAATAGCATGAGGACGACAATAAGATTTCTTACTTGATCGTTTTTTTTTATTTGTTTGCAGTTGACATTATTTCTGCTATTGAATTTGATAAAAGTGGCGACCATCTTGCTACTGGTGACCGTGGGGGCCGGGTGGTTCTCTTTGAGAGAACAGATTTGAAAGATGTGTGTTTCTTAACTTGCAAGCCTTTTCTGTTATTTCAATGTTTATATGCCATACTTTTTTTTTTTTTTTTTTTTTCTGCAATTTGAACTTGTATTTGAATGCTGTAATGTGTAGCATGGTGGCTCCAGAAGGGATTTGGAGAGGATGGATTATCCAACTAGTAGGCATCCTGAGTTCCGTTACAAAACAGAGTTTCAGAGCCATGAACCTGAGGTATTCTTTTCTTTTCGGTTAGAAATGCATCACCACACCATCATATTTAATTTAGCTTTGGTCGATGTACTGAAATTGGTTGTATTTACACTGAGCATATCCTTTATGTCAGTTCGACTATCTGAAGAGTTTGGAAATAGAGGAGAAAATAAACAAAATCAGATGGTGCCAAACAGCCAATGGTGCCTTGTTTCTTCTATCTACTAATGATAAAACAATTAAGTTTTGGAAGGTATGAAAGCAACACTCTTGTAGCAGTTTAATTATTATTATTATTATTTTTATTTTTATAATTGTGGGTGACAGCATGAGAGAAACGGTGCCCAATTTGTCATTTGAACTACCTAACCCTGTGTGTCTGCTTACACGTTTATGGTATAATATGTCATAATCTGAACGAGAATACATGCAGCTCTTTTACTTGGGGTCTGTTTTGAGGACCTTGAACATTTGGACTGCCAGCTTATAGCTCTATGTATTGTAGATGCAATTGTCTGGACTTTGAATAGATGCATGGTGCTAGGCAGCTTATGTACTATAGGTGTAGGTTTCTTACTCTTTGACTTGCTGAGAAAATTGAAACACTTGATTACTGAACAGTCTGTGCATGTAAGAGGAGGTCATATTCACCTTAGCTGTAGAGATAGTCACTTTGCAATGTAATGCTTTCAAAAGTGTATATAATTTGTTGATGTACTTCATATAACTGTGATCTGGTACATGTATATTAGTTTTTTCGGAGCTTGAAAATAAATTATGACAAATAACACATTTTATCCAAATATCTTCTCTACATTATTATTATTGTGCGCATCATACATGCGTTGATTTCTTTTGCTGTATTTGGTTGGGTGTTGAACAGGTCCAAGAAAAGAAGGTGAAGAAAATTTCAGAAATGAATGTGGATCCTTCAAAAGCTGTAGGAAATGGCAGTCTTGCTAGTTCAAGTAATTTGAGTAGCCCTAAAACGTTTCTTGCAAACGGAGGATGCCCAGACAGATCATTCAGTTGTCTGAGCAATGATATTTCATTTCCACCAGGAGGCATTCCCTTGTTACGATTGCCACAGGTGGTAGTACTCAACCCAATCATTTTCTTCTTGTCTCTTATGTTAGCAATTTAGCACATTGTGTTAAGCTGTTTCATTTGATCATTTAGTGTTATTGTCTGATATATAATAATACATACGCTATACGCTTTTATGTGCATGTATGTATTAGTGAGTGTTGATTTTATTAAATGAGGTCAGAAGACTCAAATTGTTCACATTAAGCTTATTATCCTTGTACTCAGCTAGTTGGGATCTTTAAAACCTTCTACTCGTGGCACTTCAATGCACACTGTGGCTTTTTTTACCCCTTTCTCCCCTTCTTTGGGTTCTTTAACATTTGGTTGTTTTCTGAGTTTCATCTCGAACTAACTTTTAAAACTTGATTGTGTAGGTAACTAGCCATGAGACTAGCCTAGTCGCTAGATGTCGAAGAGTGTATGCCCATGCTCATGATTATCATATCAATTCAATTTCAAACAACAGGTGGCTCTATTTCTTTATTGAAATTGTATCTTCAGTTTACGTCTGTGACATCCATTAGTAGTACATATAGCTTTCTATTTGACTTTTGGGTTTATCAGGGCCTTACAACTCTTATGAAACGTTTTAATCCTTATGCTTGTTTTAAACTTGCTAAAATTTATAGCCAGTTCGTATTTTTTAGTTCACCATGCACAACATTATCCAATTCCTGCAGCTGGAAAACTTGTTTGTAATTGTCAATAGTTTTTCATTGAACTGTAAAAATTGATTAGAACCATAATCATTGGCTTTTCGCATATCATAATTAAGATACTTTGTGTGCCTACTTTTGGAATCCTGCGATGAATGTTTGCCAACTCTCTCTTACATTTTTCCTAGTGATGGTGAAACTTTTATTTCGGCTGATGATCTGCGAATAAATCTTTGGAACTTGGAAATTAGCAATCAAAGTTTCAATATTGTTGATGTGAAGCCTGCAAACATGGAAGATTTAACCGGTAAGCTTCATTATATATTCATATTCCCAGTCGTAGTCAAATATTCTTCTTCTGCTTTACATTTTAAGTTGTTAAAAGTTTCAGTCATTTAAAAAGTACTTTTCTGGTGCTTGGAGTTGGGTTGAAGTTCATAATATTCAAAATGTGTGTCCACCCGTGCATCTTTGTGCATCTAGCTGAGGGATTTTCGAAGATTCAAATTTTCAGTTAGCCAGGAATAATTACAATTTGGACTCTGTATAATATAAAGGACGGTTTTAATTTCTTCTGGTGTTACTGTTGTGGCCCTGATTATTGGCTAGATGTTCAAAAATACTTGCATGACTCTGAGTGCCCATTTTGTATTATTGCAGAGGTGATAACATCAGCAGAGTTCCACCCTACCCATTGTAATACGTTAGCCTACAGCAGTTCCAAAGGCTCCATTCGACTCATTGATTTGCGCCAATCCGCCTTGTGTGATTCTCATGCTAAATTGTAAGCATTTTCCTTTCTATTTTATTGTTGTCATCTTGTATTCCGCCCACCATAGGGGGACACAAGACTAAAGGTGTTAAGTGCAAACTGGAGAGATGAATAATATGTTTTGATCACCTATTTCTTGCATTTATTATTAAAAAAGAGAGGGAAATTCTATTCTCTTCAGTACTGAGTTTGTTGTTAGGGATGGCAATTTTAACCGTTAAATCCGATAACTGTGAATAACAGTTCGAATGGATTTGGGTATGAAAATTCGGGTATATTTTGGGTATGGGGAAAAACCGTAAATATTATTCGGTTATGGTTTTGGATATGGTTATAAGGTCTCCAATCCATATTCGTCCCTGTACCCAAACTGAATAATATATAATATAATATTAAAATATTATATAATATGTGTGTGTGTGTGTGTGTGTAAAATATATGTGTGTGTGTGTATATATATGTATGTATGTATATTTATTATTGACTGAATCTCACTTTGAGAATACAAAAATTGCATTGTGTGAGTTGCATTTTGTGGCAAAGTTCAAAAGTTTTGATATGAATCAAAATCTATGAGAATTCAATACTTATGGGAGATATCAAAGATCAACCAACGTTATCAATGTTTAGCTTTAATTTTTATGCTCCACAATATCCATTAATTAAATCATTTTATACGTCAAATATTTAATGACAAAATTAATATTTACTAAATTATCATGCGTCAATTGGGTGAATATATTTTTTGTATTGACAAAGATGGATATAACCGTTAACCGATGGGGAATCTGTTATCCGGTGGGTATGGTTATGGATAATACCCGATGGTTAATTTTCGTGGTTATGGGGATAGATATAGCATTTCTGTTCCCAAACCGATCCATTGCCAATCCTTTTTGTTGTCAATACGCTGGTTAAAATAGCATCACTTATGATACATAATTTTTTGTTGTTTCTCTTTGTAAAATATATTATTTCTTACTAAAATTATCTTGTGTGCAGATTTGAGGAACCGGAGGCGCCTGGTGCTAGATCATTTTTCACAGAGATTATTGCTTCAATATCGGATATTAAGTTCGGAAAGGAAGGAAGATATATACTTAGCCGAGATTACATGACTCTTAAGGTTTGTTATTTTTTGGTTGGTTTTTCACTTGGCTCATCTCATCATAAAAACTCTGTAATGCTATTATGTTTGGATATTAAACGTCCTGAATGCAACATAGTGTGGCAAAATGATGTATTTTATATAGACATTAGGTGCTGTAAAGCTACATATGGTCTTAGCCTTCCATTTCCTTGACAAGTGTATGGAACTCTCTTGATTTATGAGACTATGATTGAATTATTTCCCTGTAGATGCTATTGGATGTTGAAATCTTGGCCATGACGGTCTGGAAGATTTTGTTATTTGTTTTCCTACCTTCTTTCGCAAAAACAAATGATGATTTTAAAGGGAAATTAAACGTCCAAAGCATGTCTTAAACTGGGGTTCCTTAATTATTTGAGGAGAGTAGGGCTTTTAGATAGTTTCAATAACTACTTCAGCATTATATCTGATGATGAAGTTGCATGGAGATTTCTGTCAAATTGTAGCTGCTTAAACTAAAAAGTCTCGCTCTCCCATATTGTGATGTGAGGTTGAGATCTTTATCTCCCTGCTTTCTTATCTGAACTGGTTCACATGTTTTTCAGTTATGGGACATCAATATGGATTCAGGTCCAGTCCAAACCTTCCAGGTTCATGAATATTTAAGACCTAAGGTGAGATTCTTGTCATCAGACGAAAGGTGAACATGTAATTTGTGCCTAGTTTAATGGGCTTAAGCCTGATTATCTTGTTTAAATGTATCCAGCTGTGTGATTTATATGAGAACGACTCTATCTTCGATAAATTTGAGTGTTGTCTGAGTGGTGATGGATTGCGGGTGGCAACTGGGTCTTACAGGTCTGTTTTGGTGCCTTGTATCTGTTTCCTGTCATTTTTATAAAAATTATTTGGGCTTGTGTTAATATGTTATTAATGTGATCTCAGCAATCTATTCCGTGTATTTGGTTCTGCCACTGGTAGTACTGAGGCAACAACCTTGGAAGCCAGCAAAAATCCAATGAGGTATGTTTAACTCGAAACACATCAGGAAGCTTGACTGGGAGTTTATTTTATGGATAAGGTTGATGATTATATAATGTATTTTCTGCTGTTTTAGGCGACAAGTTCAGACTCCTTCTAGGCCTTCCAGGTCCCTGAGCAGTAGTATAACACGAGTTGTCAGGCGTGGTAAGTGCTTTCTCTTTGCCATTTTACCATGGACTTAATGTGCTCAACATTCTTTGGCTTGTTGGCCTTTCTGTGTTTGGTATATTTACTTGAAAGAATATTATTTGTCTACCTCGACAAAATCTACCACAGGAGCAGAAAGCCCCGGGGTTGATGCAAATGGAAATTGTTATGATTTCACAACAAAGTTGCTGCACTTGGCATGGCATCCGAACGAGAACTCAATAGCCTGTGCCGCCGCTAACAGCTTGTACATGTACTACGCATAAACACGGTCCAAGAAGAAACGTACTTTCTTGGCTAGCTTTTTTGGGTTGCTGCTGGAGAAGGTTTCCATCGCTTTCCCACCAACCAGTCAATTGGAGGCCACATTAATTCTGACACTTCAAGGTGCTTCTTGAACCTGTTGCATATGGTTTCATTCTCAAGGTCCGGAAGTGGCTGTCACAGAATTCACAAGGAAGAACCAACTTGATTTTGTTCCTCCGGTGAGCAGCATCTCCGTTTTGTTCCCCCTCCCAACCCCGTTTTCCTTTTTTTTTTTTTTTTTTCCCATTTCTTATCTTTTTCTCCTGCATTTTCTTTAAAAGAGAAGATGTGTGGGGGGTTATGTCTGGAAATTTGTGTTGGGTTGAAGTGGGAAGAAAATGAGATTGTAGCAGCTCTCCTACAACAAATCTAAAAAGGATGTTCTATATTTGCCATTAGGTTTTAATTCTTACTGAAACAATCATGGTGGGATTAGAGGTGTTGAAACTTGTAGTTCATTTTTTTATTGATTCTTTGTCATGCTTGAAATTTCATTAAGAATGTTTATTGTTTTTGTTGTAGCTTTCCAACTTTCTGTAAACTAAAGCAAAGCAAATAATTGCTGTAGCCTTCTCTTTGGAAATGCATGAGCCTCGTTCCTGTTTATTTTTTATTTATTTATTTCCGCTGTACGTTATTCAGCTCTAAACCTTTGCTCCGTTGGATTCCGCTGGAAGTGATTTCTTCGTATTCACGTCGTGCTTGAAGTGAAATTTAACTAGCTTCCCTTCCATTAGAGACAAGGCCTCAAACTCTTCAGTTTTGATATACGAAGCAAATGAGCTCGTTACCATGCGTCGTTCTATTTGTTTTTCTTGAATGACAAGCCTCCTGTGTACGGCAAGTGGTATCGAAGCTAAGTAGAGTGCGTGTAACCGAGGGGGAAGAGTGTCACTGACTTTGATCGTTTCACATCGAATAAAAATAACTTGTAATAACCTCATAAACGTTTCTTTCTATTTCTCTTGTTACGTGACTAATCATGCCATGCTTAGAGGTTAGTTTCTGAATTGGGTGCATAACTCAACCCACTTGTCAAGTTATAATTAATAATTAAAGAAAAGGGAAAAGGATGGGATAAGTTCACCACTCCCTTTTTTATTTAATTTTATTTATTTTTTTTGTCGAAATCCACTCTCCTCCTATTGACTGAGTAAAAAGTTTACATTTTAATTCCAAAGAAAATTAGAAAAAGTTTCTTTTCTTTTTGCCACGCGTTCCTTTGCCCAAAGAGTAAAGAAAATAATATCCAATTACACTACAGTATAAATTTCGGAATAGTAGCCAAGTGATCAGCTTCTTCTCTGGCGTTTAGGGCTTCTGTTTCACTCCAAATCCCAAAGACATTTCGAGGTGTTTTAACGGTTTTCTCTCTCAATATATTCACGTTAATTTTCCTATTAGTAATTCTAATTTGAATTAACTTAAATTTTCTGCGTTGGATGTTCAATGCGGACTGTGTTGTTTTCTTGTTGTGTAAAAATCTAGGTTCAATTCCTGTGCTTTAACAATATTTATATTTATATAATTAAACATACTATTTTTTTTTTTAATTAATTTAGTGAGCTCTGACTGCTGAACTGGGTTTTTACGCACTGTTGATATGGTGTTATTGACTAATTTTATTATATTAGATATGTTGAGATCACTAATGCTGATAATCATTCAACCATGTATCGTTTCGCTTAAAATCTTAACAAAGTAATCGTAATGATCGATCCTACAATTTGATTTGAAACTTGGAGCACAAGATTGAGTACTTGTAGAAGTTTGTCTGATTGATGCAGAAGCTGTCCAGATTTGATTGTCCTAGTTCAAGTATTTTTGTTTGGTGTGGGTGGGTGATCATGATCAAAGGATTTGGATATTTTTGGACTGCAATATTGATCAAAGTTTCTCCTTTTTGTCTTGCATCGTCAGGATGTTGTTGAGTACATTTTTCTGTTGTTTGAATTAATGCGCCGTTTTTAGTTTCAGGTTCGTATCCATGGCATCAAAGTTTCCACCAAAGCTGGTTCAGGCGTCGAACTTTTTAGTCAAGAATGGAGGTACGTATTACAAGCAGATGGTAGAGCAGAACAAGCACCATGTCCAGGAGCCCCCCACCATTGAGAAATGCCAAACATTAGCAAAACAACTGTTTTATACTCGTCTTGCCAGGTTCTGCCCTTGTTCCTTTTTTATCTTTCTAAGTCAGTGCAAATTTCTTGTTCCGACAAGTCAGCTGTTGGTAGTACTAGCACCACCTTCCTTGTGATCTTGGATAGGATTCAGGAACGCGCGCTGAATCCAATCTTGCACTAATTTTTCTAAAATTGTCAGATTATGATTTTCAGTCACTACTTTTCACGACTACAAGGTTGTACAATTATGTGTTTTCTTTTGGTACGAAATGTGGCTAACTAAGAAACATTTGGCTAAAACAGGCCTCCTCAAATTGATAAACGATAACTGCAGGACAATGACTGTGTGTGTTAGAAGATGTTGCATCATATCTTCTTCGCTGAAAATCCAACATCAATATATATCTTGATAATAATCAGTTGAGTTTATCTTCTGTTCAATAGACCAGAGATTTTGTTGCATTTTCCATCATCCTAGTTACTGAATCACATTGAACTTGTTGGCACATAGATGCTAGAAAATGCACGAACGCTTGATTTGTTTAAACAATTGCGTAACTTTCTCCTCCTAATTTTCTCTGCAGTATTCCAGTTCGTTATGAAGCATTCTGGAAGGAAGTTGGCTATCTCAAGAACGCAATAAAAAGCAAGGAGGAGATGAATGTGGAGAATGCTGGCCTTGCTGCTCTCCTTGGAGTTGAATGCTTTGCCTGGTTCTGCGGCGGTGAGATCATAGGAAGGGGCTTTACATTTACCGGCTACTATGTTTGAGAGGGTGGCGCCACCTTAGGAGTAATCTTTCAGTTTAGTTTCTGGTAATTTTTACATGCAAGTGACCTTGAATGGCGATTTTGATTTTGCATGAAAAATTTTGTTTTCTGAAATCTTTTACGTTTGAGCTGGAAAGCCAGCAAAACATGGCTTACAAAATAATTCAATGTGATTTTGTTCTGCTTATGAGTTGAATCTGTTCACACACATGGAATCAGATCTATCTTCTGATATCTGGTTGTCGATTTTCCTTGAAATTAATTATTCAAGTGTACAAATCAGTTTATATTTGGTTTAATTTCCAATTGCAATCTGTCATTGACTAAGTTGGATGAACTCAACTCAAGGAATTGAATCGAGAAGATGCATACTAAACTTGAAAATATATTAATATTTGGAGAAGAATAAGAACCTCCAGTTTTATATGATCTGGCTCTTAATAAAATCAAATGCAATGTGGGGTGGGGCGGTGTTCTATGGAGAATCCAAACCAAAACATGTTTTATTGGAGAAAAGAACGGCATTGTCTTACTTTTTAGAAAATACGGTATCACCAATTCTATATCATCATACATTTGCGTTAGCGAATTTAGGAATTATCGATAGGAGGGATGAAATTTAAAAGGGAAAAAGATTTCAAAAAAATGTAGACAACTAATACGTTTAGATAGTAGACAATATTAATGTTGTTCAAAATTCATCAATACAAAGATATCTTCATTGTTAATCTTGTTCTTTCTCGTGTGCCCACACATCCAACGAAGACTTGGACAGAGACTCTAAGAAAAGAAATGGAGTACTTGGAGCTAACGGAAGATTTGACACAAAACCGAGCGCAGTGACGTTTTGCAACTCATACAAATGATCCCACTTACTAGGCTTTGTTGTTGTTATCGTTGTTGTAGTTGTTGTAAACAAGTTAGAATTGTTACCGGCGAGGTAATGTCTATTGCCGATCTTATGATCCTATAGTTTAATAGACTAATTGCTACCAGGAAAGCAGATATAATCTCCTCTTTTTTTTTTCTTTTTTTTTTTATTTTTTTTTTTTTTATGTGTGTGTGAATTTGGCGACTTTAGTTTCTGTCATGACTCCAGGATATGATCGATCGTCTTGATAACAATTCCTCTATTACCAACTTTATACCTACTTGCTATGCAGGCTATCACTATTTATCACCGTTCATTCCGTACATGTATTGTTTCTGCTGCACTCATGGATTGTGTGGAATTAGGAGAAAAAGCTAATAACCATTTGGCCTGTGGTTAATCTTTACAGGAGCAAAAAACGGCTTCTAGAACAATTTAATGCAGAATAGGAGGCCTTCTACACAGAAGCCATTGGGGGCAGTGCAGCAGTGCTAACACCATGGTCGGCACAGCAATCAATTGCCGCACACCTTTGGGCCGTTATGGAGTCTCAGCTGGCAATTCCTTCGATAACAAAAACGGCTTCAAGAACAATTTAATCCAGAACAAGAGGCAACCTTTATTTTAACTAAGTTGCATTTTTATGCAGGTGTTCTTGGAACCAGATTATCCAATTCCTCCAATAGCAACAAACTGGAAAAGATAGCGTGAACTATGGTCTTTAGAATGGGCAACCCCCGGGTAAATTGCTCGTTATTATTATTTTTATATTATTTTATTTAAGAGACAATATATTAGATGTTATTTTAGGAATAATAGTCGGTGCGAAAATAACATTTTTGTTGCAGTCTTATTAGATTAGGAATGTGATTGTGTAAATCCTAGTGTATCTAGGGATATCTTGAAATATTTCGTAGGGTTATATATTATCCTATTAGAGTAAGGATTTAACTTTATTTAAGAGACAATATATTAGATGTTATTTTAGGAATAATAGTGGGTGCGAAAATAATATTTTTGTTGCAGTCATATTAGATTATGAATGTGATTGTGTAAATCCTAGTGTATCTATGGATATCTTGAAATATTCTCTAGGGTTAGATATTATCCTATTAGAGTTGTAATCCTATTAGAGTAAGGATTTAACCTATCTTACTACTATAAATAAAGGCACAATGGGTGATAATACACACTTCATAATTACATCTCTCTCATCTTTCTCTTGCCGCCAGCCCTCTCTCTTTAGTCCCAAGTATAGTTCAGTAAATTAGGCATACAACATGTTATCAGCACGCTCTTACCAAAAGCCAAGGAACTGAAGGATCGTGGAGGAGGCTATTCTACACAATCAAAGGCTTAATCGTTTTCTGCCAATCAAGTTCTTTTAAAATAAATTAAGATATTTGAAACGACCTTGAAGCATGAAAACATTCCCCATGATGCATGAACCCCCTATATTTATCTTTTCCTTTCAATTATATATATTGCATATGTGTTCATATATTTTGTCAACATATATATATATTTGCTCATGCAATACGCAATTATGCTACGTGAAATTTGTGAGTCAAAACATCGAAATTAATTTAGAAGCAATTAGAATTGTTAACCCTAGAATTCGAAAAAAAAAAAAAAACAAATTGGGATTTTTCATGGTTGAGCTGCGGCTCCACGTCGCACCGCCAAGCTGACATGACTGGCCCGTAGCCACGCCATCACTAGGACGATATCGTTTCGACGTCATGGACCACTTCGCAGCAGCCCCATGGGCTTGCTACCCCTGCACAGACAACCAGGCTTTGACCTGGGTTGGGTTCTACGCGGGCCTAAAGCCCCGAGCCCATCAGCAGGCCTGCAGCCTTGCTGGGCCGTCCTTTATAGCGTGGCCTAACCTGCCAGCAAGCCTTGTGCTTGCTAGGCTTTGTCCTAGATCTGGCCCACCTACAACAAGCCTTAGCTTGCTGGGCTTCCTCATCTATCACAGCCTGCGACCGCCAAAGCTAGCCCAGATGACTGGGCTTGTTTCCCACGGCCCAAAATCGAAGTCAGCACGCGGCTGGGCTTCTTGCGCATACCCCAGGCTAGCACATATGTTGGGCCCGTGTCCCCCTGCGCCATTTTGGCCCAAAACCAGTAGCTTGGGCTACTGGGTTCCTTCCCAGAACCAGCTCGTGGCCTGCAGCCATGATTGGGCTGCCTTTGCAGCCAACTCGTGGCCCATTAAACCCTTTTAGGGCTTTGCCTCATACACGGCAACCAGCCTACTAATATTGGGCTATGATTTTTCGAATCCAATGCTATTTTTTTAGCATTCCCGCCAATTTTAACCCGAATGTTATTATTTTGCTTCTACGATCAAACCTACATGGTTACAATACATTGAATTAACTAAAGTGACTAGTAGTCCATTAATCTGACAATTAATAAAAAAATTATTGGCCTGAAGCTCACTTTTTGGCAATCAACAATTCAATAAATTATTTTTTTTCTTTGAACCGTTGACTATCTTTCGTAGTCTCGACGCACTCACACTTAGGTTCCTGAAGCAATCCACAAATTCATTACACTTAGTTGTATAATGTATTCTGTGTTCTTGCAGGTACCCCTATATATGAACTAGATATTCATAACTAAATCGAACCTGTAGTTTCAAATTTAGTGCCTTTGAAACTCAAAGTTTTCATTCAAAACTTACCACATGAAACCCGTAGCTTTCATACTTAAATTAAACCAATACATGTCTATAGAACCAGAATGTTCTATAATGTATGTCTATGGCTTTCCATATGACTAACCACGTTTTCGTTGTACCCTCTGTTTTTGGGACATGTCAAACTTGAACAAACTTGATTTCACCGCTTTGGAAGTATCTGGTAGAAACTACCTAAAATGGGTTCAAGACGTGAAGCTCCATCTTACTGCAAAGAGTCTTTGAGCCACCATCAAGGAACCTACTGACGATCCAATCGATGAAGCTCAGAAAGCTACTGCTATGATCTTCATCTGAAGACACATCCATGATGCACTACAGACCGAGTACCTCGTTGAGGATGACCCTCACATCATCTAGGTTGCTCTGGCCGATTGCTTCGATCACCATAAAACATTTACTTGCCTGAAGCAAGGCACGACTGGCAGCATTTACACTTCCAAGACTTTAAGTCTGTGAATGAATACAACTCTAAAATTTATAGAATTCGATCATTGCTTAAGTTATGTGAAGAAAACTTAACCGAATAAGATCTTCTGGAGAAGACCTATTCGACCTTCAATGCTTTGAATGAATACAACTCTAAAGTTTGTAGAATCCAATCACTGCTTAAGTTTTGTGAAAAGAACTTAACTGAAGAGGATCTTCTAGAGAAGACCTATTCGACCTTCAATGCCACCAATAGTATCTTGCACCAACAATATAGGGCACATAAGTTCACCTAATTTTTGGATTTGATCTCTATTTTACTTCTCATGGAAAAGTAGAACCAACTTTTGATGAAGAATCATTAAGCGCTCCGCCTAAAACGCATGTGACAAATTCTAGCAGCCACAACCGACAGAAACCCTGTCATGGCTGCGGAAATGGGCAGCAAGCCCTACCACGGGCCCAAGGTCAACAAAGTAGAGGCCTGCCCAGGGAAGCAAATTTGATCCAAAAGCGCCAACCCTTTGCCCCTAAGGCCCCAAACTTCAAGAACAAGGGAAAACCCACCGTTTAATCGGCTTCTACTGAACTGGATATTTGCTACCACTGTGGATCAAATGATCATTGGTCATGCGTATGCTGAGCTAGCCCCAAGGCTATTGCCAAGTATCATTCTTGTTGTGAGACTAACTTTGTGCATGTGAAACATCCCGAAGATGCTATTACAACTATGGATGTTTCAGATTTTCAAGAGGCATCTGCTCCCATTGAAGAATAAAGTTTTATTTTTCTAAAGCATGTTAAGGTGTTTTACGTGTGGCCAAACCCACCCCCTATTTTGTTTTTAGGTTTATGGTTCAATTTTTGGACAATTTTTCTAATTCTTTGGAATTATTTGTTTGGTTTTGGGTTGTTTTGAATTATGGATAATATTTCTTGATTGATTAATTGAATGAATGGAATTATATTTATGCATGTGACCGATTCAATTAATTTATTTCTAGGTATGACTAGTGGGAAAGTTAGTTGTCTGGTTAATAATGCTACCACGCACACCATCTTGCGTGAACAACACTATTTGACTAACTTCATACCTAAAAATGCACCTTTGACAACCCTCTCAGGCCCATCCAACCTGATAGAAGGATACGGAAATGCCCGTATAATGCTGTCTAATGATACTGAATTAACCATAAAAGAGGTCCTTTATTCTCCACATTTTGGAAGAACGTTGCTGAGCTTTAGAGATATTCGAGATAATCAATATCATGTTGAAACCACTGAAAAGAATGGTTCTGAATTTCTTTGTATCACTTCTTATGAATATGGCCAGAAGCGTATTCACGAGAAGTTGGAATGTTTCTTGAGTGGGTTGTACATAACAACCATTCAATCCGTGGAGACCCACCACGTGGCCGGCCCTATGTCTGGGTTCTAGAGCACTCTCCTAATTTGGCATATTTGTATGGGACATCCCGGATGAGATATTATGCACTGTATCCTTAAAGTATCATATGGGCATCACCTAAAATATTATCCTGGCCATCTATTATGCGAAGCATGCTCTCTGAGGAAGTTGAACATTTAACCTTTTGCTACAAGATTATTCACGACCCCCCTAAGTTTCTTTAGAGGATTCAAGGAGGATATTTATGGACCTATCCAACCAACATGCGGACCATTTAAATACTTCATGGTGTTGGTTGATGCATCGAGACGTTGGTCACATGTCTGCTTATTGTCCACACATAACGCTGCATTTGCGAAACTCCTAACTCAAATTAAGCTTAGGGCTTACTACCTTGATTATCCGATTAAGTCAATTGGACTAGATAATGCTAGAGAGTTTATGTCACAGACTTTTGACGATTATGGCATGTCAGTTGGGATTGAAGTTGAACATCATGTACCCAATGTTCACACCTAAAACGGCATGGCAGAAGCTTTTATAAAGCGGGTTCAAACGATAGCTCAAACTTTGGTTATGTGAACTGAATTGCCGGTATCTGCCTGGGCCCATGCAATAGTACATGCAGCTATGTTAGTACGCCAGAGGTCCATCGCTATCCAACTTCATTCACCGTTACAATTGGTTACTGGATACGAGCCTGACATCTCACATTTACGTGTGTTTGGGTGCACAGTCTATGTGCCAATAGCGCCGCCACTACGTACCAAAATGGGTCCTCAAAGAAGAATGAGAATCTATGTCGGTTATGATTCACCATCAATTATTTGCTACTTAGAGCCCTTGACATGAGATCTTTTTACTGCACGTTTTACGGATTGTCACTTCGATGAGACAGTCTTCCCGTCATTAGGGGAGATAAGATGACTAACGTTCCTGTAGAACGCCGCGAATTGTCGTGGATTACTCCCACTTTGTCTCATTTAGATCCCCGCACTGCCCAGTTTGAATTTAAAGTGTGATGTAGTCTAGATCTTCAGAACATTGCTCAAAGCATGCTATATCCTTTTACTGATCTAGCAAAGGTGACGAGATCACATATACCTGCTGCAAACGCATCTGCAAGGATGAACATACTTAACGTACGCCGTAACACCGCCCTGGAAGGCCGGACCATTCCCGAGGGTAGGGTGGTCACACCTGCCACGCAACCCAGTACACTGACGGCTTGCCAATCATCTACTCCTACCCTGAAGCGTGGCATACCCCTTAGTTCAAAGGATTCACAAGCCTGGAAAAGGAAAACAACATAAACTAGTGACCCTAGTCTGAATCTGACCACAGCTTACTCATCTGTTTCAACGCATGAGGTTATTTTAGATTACGATAATGTCTTAGACGAAACAAACTGGCTTCCTAACAATTGCAAGATTTCAGTCCATTACACAGTATTAGATAAGGTTTGGAATCGAAATAAGATGATTGTCGATGATGCATTCACGTATACAGTTGCTATCGACATCATGCTTAGTGATGGCATTAAACCACGTTCTATTGATAAATGTTGACGTAAAACCGATTGGTCAAACTGCGAACAAGAACTTGATTCGCTTACGAAACGTAAGGTGTTTGGGCTCGTAGCTCATACTCCACCACATGTGAAACCTATGGGCTACAAATGGGTTTTCGTGAGAAAGCTTAATGAGAAGAATGAACTAGTGCGATACAAAGCACGCCCTGTAGCGCGAGGCTTCTCTTAACACCCTGAGATTGATTACGAGGATGCGGATTCCCCCGTAATAGACTTTATAACATTCTGTTACCTTATTAGTTTGTTAGTTTTCGAAAAACTGAACATGCAGCTTATGGATGTGGTAACCGCATTTCTCTACGTGGATCTAGATATGAAAATCTACATGAAAGTTCCAGAAAGACTTCCATTGACTGGTTACCATTCACTTGAAATCGGAATTTGAGATGAAAGATCTTGGGAAAACTCGATATTGTCTCGGCTTAGAGATCAAGTATTGTTCAGATGGAATCCTAGTACATCAATCGAACTACACCCAGAATGTGTTACGACGTTTTAATGAGGATAAAGCAAAGCCTTTGAGTACTCTTATGGTCGTTCGGACTCTAGACGCTTAAAGAGATACCTTCCATCCCAAGGAGGATGAGGAAGAGATTTTAGAGCCTAAAGTTCTATACCTAAGTGCAATTGGTGCTTTATTGTACTTGGCTCAATGCACTTGACCCCGACATGTCCTTCGTTATTAATCTTTTGGCTAAATATAGCAGCGCCCTACATGCAGATACTGGAATGGTGTTGAAGACATTTTTCGCTACCTCAAGGGTATGACGGATTTAGGCTTGTTTTACACCTATGAATCCTAGAGAGGAGCCGCCGCCCCCTTAGTCCTCGGGTTAATTCTCGCCTTATTGGTTATGCAGATACTGGTTATCTGTTTGATCCGCATAGGGCATGTTCTCAAACGGGCTATTTCTTTATCGTTGGAGACACCGCAATATCTTGGAGGTCTACCAAGCAAACGCCAGTTGCGACTTTTTTGAACCATGCTGAGATTCTCACCTTGCATGAAGCCTCGCGTGAGTGCTTTTGGTTGAGAGCAGTCATGGAACACATTCGAAGCACTAGTGGTCTTTCTATCGTTGTTGACCTTCCTACGACGATCTTTAAAGACAATGCAGCATGTATCGAGCAGTTAAAAAAGGGATACATTAAGGGAGACAACACCAAGCATATAGTGCCGAAGTTCTTTTACTTTCACCAGCAACAACAACATTAGAACATTGAAGTCAAGCAAATCCGTTCCCAAGACAACCTGGCTGATCTCTTCACTAAGTCATTGCCCAAGTCTACTTTTCAGAAGCTTGTCTAAGAAATCAATATGCATAAATTATCTGAGTTGAATTGCTTGTAGTTCTCTTATTTGGAAGTTATGTCTAACTCAGGAGGAGTATCTAGAAGCATACTCACTTGATCTTTATGTACTTTTTTTCTTACGATTAGTATCGTTTTTCCCACTGGGTTTTTACTACCTAATGAGGTTTTGATGAGGTACCCATTCTAGGATGATCATACTTCGTTGAGTTCATTACTTTCGTCCCGTTTGACGTTTGTTTTTGAAATTATGCATACTTCTCACTTTTTTCCTTAGTCTATGAGTTTTTACCTACCTTAGGTTTTATCATAGTGAGGTTTTGTGAGTTTTACTACCAATGCATGCTTTCTTTAAATTTGAGACTCGCATTCTCCCATTGTGCCGATGACTTCATCAACTATTCTACCTCAACTGCTAAAGACCTGATGCGAAGTTTTGTTTGAGTATTTACACACTCAAGAAGGAGTGTTGTAGTCCTATTAGATTAGGAATGTAATTGTGTAAATCCTTGTTTATCTAGGGATATCTTGAAATATTCCCTAGGGATAGATATTATCCTATTAGAGTTGTAATCCTATTATGGTAAGGATTTAACCTATCCTACTGCTATAAATAAAGGCACAATGGGATGATATAATACACACCTCAAAATTACATCTCTATCTCTTGCTGCCGGCCCTCTCCCTCTCTAGTCCCAAATATAGTTTACTAAATTAGGCCTACAACAATTTTTATTTTTTTTATTTTTTATAGTGAGTGAAATTATTATGTATGTGGGTCGATCTAGCAGCTTTCTTACCCAATTTGATTCATTTTTCTCCACTATGACTTATATAACAAAATATATCAACACCAAAATTTATTTAAAGTATGGAGACAGAAAGGGTTTGAACTCGTAAATTTGTCACTTGCAAAAGAAAAAACCCAAAATTTGATCCAACCAATTTGCTCGACCCATGATTTGGTCACGGGTCCAGTTCAAACCCGATTGAATGAGAGTTCAAATCCTCAGGAGTGAGAGAGGGTGAGAGTGGCTTGAAGCAGGCCACGAGTTCTAACTGCCTCCACAGCTCCAAAATTCTTCGGCAAGTTCAGAGGAACCAGAGGGGTGGTTTCCTCTATCTCAGTGGCGATACCCAACGACCGGAGGTGCGGCCGCAATTCCTTGCGCTAGTGTGGCTTCGCCACTGTATACGTGTCTATCTTTTTCATCAGTTAGTTTATATCACAATGATACCTAAAGATTATAACATAGATCAGTATCAAAATGCTGAAACGGATAAAAGTTGGAAATCGAACACTGAAAAACACGCATGAATGAACAAAATCCTGCCCACCCTAATTTTCATGACATGATGTAGAGGGAGAGACGTGGAAGAAGGCTGTGTAAGAATTTAATTTTGTTTTTATATTTTAAATTAGTATATAGTTAATACTATTTTTTTGTTTACGAATATAAAAAAATTAGGCCTGGCATGTACGTGAAGTGGTTTAAGCATCCATGCATGCACTTCAAAAAATCCAAATCGACCTTCCGTCAAATTGCTGAGCTATGAGATAAACTCTTAAAAATTGGTGAGTATATGACCAAGATAATATAATTTATTATCCATTCTCCACTGACCGACATATACTTGTATGTTAAGGGAAATGTTTTCAGCACTCTTCTTGTAGCGGTTAGCGGTTTGCACTCTTCCACTTGTTTTGTGTTAATTTACTGTCAATTCATTCAGTCATGGAGTCATAACAAATCGATTCATTCAGTTATGGGGTTATAACAAATTGATTCACACAAAATGAAAAACAATTGAAGGATGCACAAAAAATGCATAAGAGTGTAAAAATTAATTCTCAGTAATTAATCTTGCCACTCAGTACTAAAGTCTGATGGTATTTTTCTTTACTTGTAAGTGAAAGGTCTTATGTTCAAATCTCGTGGATAACGAATTTGATACCAAATTCGGTTGTCCATTGTGTGACTTAGCTGGTTTGGTTTAAAATAGTGGGATGTGTATACACCATGACTATATGATTAATTATCTACTTTCTGAATAGAAACACAAATTAGAAAGTATTCATAAATAATTAGACACCACCAAACAAATGAAAGGGAGCATGAACCAAAGGGGAATTCATCAGCAATGAGAGGGGAAGAAGTTCCAATGGACAGTGTTTGCTGGTCCATTTTGTCGCACTAGTACACTCCAGTTTGGATTCTTCGAACCTCTTACTAATTTCAAATCTTAATAGAACTTTGAGTCCCAAATATAATAAACAACACCGACTACACGAAGCCAAATTTGTTTACAATTCGAACAACGAACTATCAAAATGATTTTCGCATGCATTTTTTTTTATCTAAATGATGGTAAGAGAAAATATACAAAAGTAGATAAAATTAGTGTGCAACCAGAGAAAGAAGGATATTGATAAATCATTATTCATTTGAAAAACCTCACTGTCAACTACTTTTTTATAAAAACATGTTATCGTTAATTAGACGTGTGACAGATTCTTGGTCTTTGATGGTCCTGGAAAGATAGTAGTATCCCATTTCTTTTCAATAAATAAGATTATAAAGTCTAGCTTGAATAGTACAATTATATAATTTATTTTTAAATTTGATAATTATATCTCCAATTATCCTAAATACAGTTTAATAAATTAGGCATACAACACGTTATCAACACGATCTTGCCAGAATCTAAGGAACTGAATGATCATGGAGAAGGCTTTCTTCTACAACATCAAAGACTTTCAATTATTTTCTGCCAATCAAGCTCTTTTAAAATAAATTACGATATTTGAAACGACCTTAAAGCATGAAAACATTCCCCATGATGCATGAACCCCCTATATTTATATTTTCCTTTCAATTATATATGTTGCATATGTGTTCATATATTATCTGTTCATATATTTTGTCAATATATATAGTTCATGCAATACGCAATTATGCTATGTGGAATTTGTGTAAAGCATCGAAATTAATTTAGAAGCACTTAGGGTTTTTAACCCTAGAATTCAAAAAAAATTTGGGAATTAATGCGGCATAAGCCGCGGCTCACCACCACGCCATTGTTGGCATCACCGCCGCCGAGCCCCGTCGCGTGGAGCACCTTGGGACGATGTCGTTGGGGACAACATGGCAGTAGCCCCTTGGGCTTTGCTGCGCATGCATGACACCCAAGCCCTTGGCCTGGTTAGGGTTTTGAAATGGGCATGCAGCCCTAGCCCACTCCAACAAGCCTGCATTTAGCTAAAGAGATTATAAATGTTGCAATCCTATTAGATTAGGAATGTGATTGTGTAATTCCTAGTGTATCTAGGGATATCTTGGAATATTCCCCTTAGTAGTTAATATCCTATTAGAATTGTAATCCTAAAAGGGTAAGGATTTAACCTATTCTACTACTATAAATAAAGGCACAATAGGGTGATACAACACACACACACCTCAAAATTACATCTCTTTCTTGCCGACGGCTCTCTCCCTCTTTAGTCCTAAATACAGTTTAGTAAATTAGGCTTACAACATGTTATCAACACCCTCTTGCTAGAAGCTAAGGAACTGAAGGATCATGGATGAGGCTTTCTTCTACAACATCAAAGGCTTTCAATTATTTTCTGCCAATTAGGTTCTTTTAAAATAAATTAAGATATTTAAAACGACCTTGAAGCATGAAAACATTTCCCATGATGCATGAACCCCTATATTTATATTTTACTTTCAATTATATATATATTGCATATGTGTTCATATATTTTGTTCATATATATATATTTGTTCATACAATACGCAATTATACTATATGGAATTTGTGAGTCAAAACATTGAGATTAATTAGAAGCACTTAGAGTTTTTAACCCTAGAATTCGAAAAAAATCTGGGAATTAATGCGGCATAAGCCGCAACTCACCACTGCCCTATTGTTGGCATCATCGCTGTCGAACCTCGTCGCTGGCTTGTAGCCTAGTCACATGGAGCATATTGGGACGACGTCAATGGACATCTAGACAACACAGCACTAGCCTTTTGGGCTTTGCTGCGCACGTATAACACTGATTAAGGTTTTGAAATGAACCTGCAACCCTAACCCACTACAGCAAGCATGCAGCTCTGCTGGGCTCGCTCATGTGCCCTTGGCCCATCTTCAGCAAGCCCGATGTTTACTGGGCTCGTCCCCTTCACCACTTGCAGCAAGCTTGCTTGCTGGGTCTCCGTGCCTCGGCCCACGATCCGAAGCCAGCCTTTTGGCTGGGCTTCTTACACCCAAGCCCAAAATGAAGCAAGCTTTTGTTAGGCTTTGTAAGCACCATACTCCCAGGCCAATCCCCGTGTTGGGCTTGTACTTCTCACGCTAATTTTGAGGCCCAAAATCGAAAGCTTAGCTGCCAAGCCTGGCCCGTGGCCTGTAGCCATGATTGGGTTGCATTACAACCAACCTGTGGCCCACTAAGCCCCTTTTTAGGGCCTTACCCTGCACATGTCACCCAAGCTCACCAAGATTGGGCTATAATTTTAACCCGAATGTTATTATTATTTTTGCTTCTACGATCAAACCTCAATGGTTACGATTTATTGAATTAATTAAAGTGATCAGCAGTCCATTAATCTGATAATTAATCCAAAATTATTGACCTAAGTTTCACTTTTTGGCAATTAACGATTCAATAATTTATTTTGTTTCTTTCAACTATTGACTATTTTTCGTAGTCCTGATGCACTCACACTTGGGTTCCTGAAGCAATCCACAAATTCACTACACTTTATTGTATATTGTCTTATGTGTTATTATAGGTACCCCTATGTATAAACCGAACATTCATAACTAAATCGAACTTGTAGTTTCGACTTTAGTGCCTTTGAAACGCGGTTTTCAGTCAAAACTTAACACATAAAACCCGTAGCTTTCATGCTTAAATTAAACCAATACATGTCTATAGAACTCGCATGTTCTATGATATATGTCTATAGCTTTCCATACGACTAACCATGTTTTTTGTACCTTCTGTTTTAGGGACATGTCAAACTTGAACAAGCTCGATTTCACCACTCTGGAAGTCTCTGGAAGAAACTACCTAAAGTGGGTTCAAGACGTTAAGCTTCATCTTACTGCAAAAAGTCTTAGAGCTACGATTGAGGAACTTACCGACGACAAACTCGTCGACGAAGCTCATAAAGCTACTGCTATAATCTTCATCCGCAGACATATCTATGATGCACTGCAGACCGAGTACCTCGTAGAGGAGGATCCATGTACCCTCTAGCTCGCTCTAGCCGATTGCTTTGAACACTAGAAAAACATTTACTTGCCTGAAGCAAGACACGACTGGCAACATTTACACTTCGAAGACTTTAAGTCTGTAAATGAATACAATTCTGAAGTTTGTAGAATCCGATCACTGCTTAAGTTCTGTAAAGAGGACTTCACCGAACAGGATCTCCTGCAGCAACAATATAGGACATAGAAATTCACTAACTTTATGGATTTGATATCTATTTTACTTATGGCTAAAAAGCAAAACTAACTTTTGATGAAGAAGCATGAAGCTCGACCCACTGGCTCGAATGCTCATCCAAAAGCTCATGCAACTAATTCTAGCAGCCACAATTAACGGAAACCCCGTCGTGGCCATGGAAATGGGCGCCAAGCCCCACCACGGGCCCAAGGTCAACAAAATAAAAGCCCACTTAAGGGAGGAAATTTGACCTAGAAGCGCTAACCCCTTGTCCCTAAGGCACCAAACTTCAAGAACAAAGGAAAAGCTACCGTTCAATCGACTTCAACTGAACTAGACATGTGTTATCGCTGTGGATCAAATGATCATTGGTCATGCGTATGCCGAGCTACACCCAAGGATATTGCCAAGTATCATTCCCATCCTGAGACTAACTTTGTGCATGTAGAACATCCCGAAGATACTACTACAACTCTGGAGGTTTTAGATTTTCAGGAGGCGTCCACTCCCATGGAAGAATAAATTTTTATTTTTCTAAGACATGTTAGGGTGTTTTACACCCTTAGTGGCCGAACCCACTAGAAGTGGTCAAACCCTTCCCCTAAATTTTAGGTCAATGGTTTAATTTTTGGACAATTTTTCTAAGTTTTTGAAATTCGTTGTTTGGTTTTGGTTTGTTTTGAGTTATGGATATTATTTCTCGAATGATTAATTAAATTAATGGAATTATATTTATGCATGTGACCGATTCAATTAATTTATTTCTAGGTATGACAAGTGGAGAAGTTAGTTGTTTTGCTGATAATGCCATCATGCAGACCATATTGCGTGAGAAACATTATTTTACTAACTTCATACCTAAAAATTCACATCTGACAACCCTCTCAGGAACATCCAACCTGATAGAAGGATACGGAAATGCCCGTATTATGTTGTCTAATGGTATTGAATTAACCATTAAAGAGGCACTTTATTCTCCACATTCTAGCAAAACGTTGCTGAGTTTTAGAGATATTTGGGATAATCAATATCATGTTGAAACCACTGAAGAGAATGGTTATCAATTTATTTGTGTCACTTTTTACGAATATGGCCAGAAGCGTATACACGAGAAGTTGGAACGTCTCCCGAGTGGGTTGTACATAACAACCATTCGATCCATGAGAGCCATCATGTGGCCGACTCTATGGTTGGTGTAACGCCCTAAAAATTCTAATTCGGAAACTAATCACTAGGATAGGCCCAAAAATTTATAGCAGAAGATAACCATCAAATTCCTTTCCTTAGACAATTTCCAATAAAAATTAATCTCAGTTATTTTATTATGACTGCATCTAACTTTCTCTTTAGACTACCTACGTACCCTATGAAGGGATCAAACCATTCGTAGTTCACAAATTCAATTTCTAACTCATTTTCGAAAATCATTTAAGTGACTAACAATCACTAGCTATGTTCAACAAGTAAAACACACCAATTGCATTTCAAATATAGCTTCAGAGTATCAAAATTGGCTTAAAAAGGCAGCATCGGGTCACTGGCCACGCGCCGCCACGCGTAGCGATTTTCGGTGAACGGAACCCCAAATTCCGACTAACTCTAAAATTACCAAATTTTACAGGGTTGTAGAGTTCAACGAGAGGAACAACTTTCATACCTGGCCCAAAGTCTAATTTGACCGGGAAGTGGCCGGAAAATTCCTCGAACTGCCGAAAACCTCAATTTGGGTAGTTGTCGATTCGCCATCAAAACGAACTCTGACGCCTCATACAATGCTTGGGCCTTGTCCTTGGGGTTGAGGGGAGTCTTTTGGTGGTGGTTATCGATGACAATTGTTGTCGAATTCATCGAAAAAAGAATAAAACCACCAGGATACCCATGGGCTTTGTGGCTTGAATTTGTGAATTTGGGTTAGAAATCTAGGAATCTAACACCACAGAGACATTGGGCTTGATGAGAGCTTTCCATAGACACCGGAACCACCTCAAACGGAGGTCAGACGGAGAAGATAGGACCTGGTCAAGGAACCGGGTCGGGTGGAGAAATCGGGTTAGCCGGTTTTCTCCCTCTCCCTTCCCTCATTTCCTCTCCCCTCTTGGTTCCCCTTTCCCTTTCCTAATTGGGCCCAAATTTACTCACTCCTCATAGGCCAAATTCCCACATGGTGGGGGTTTAACTAATTTAAAAACTATCGTTTAGTAAAACAACTTCAAATGTCCGTAACTATACCATTATAATTCGGACTTGCAAACGGCTTTCGCCTATACGCTCGTAGGATCGAACTCTATCCAAATATGTCAAGAAACATGAAAAATATATGAGGATAAAATACTTCCTCAATAAAAATTACGTTTAGTTAACGAGGGATAATTTCATCATTTCACTTCCCGAAAAAAAAAAATTCCACATAATCATATATTTTAAATATTTCTAGGGTATTACAGTTGGGTTCCAGGGCACTCTCTTGCTTTGGCATGAGTGAATAGGACAACCTGGACGAGATATGATGCACCGTATCCTCAAAGTATCACATGGGCATCACTTAAAATCTTATCCCTGCATCCGCTTTGCAAAGCATGCTCCCTGGGGAAGTTGAACATTCAACCCTCACTTACAAAGATTCTTCATGACCCCCTAAGTTTCTTCCGAGGATTCAAGGGGATATTTATAGACCTATCCGACCAACATGCGAACCATTTAGATACTTCATGATGTTGGTTGATGCATTGATGTGATGGTCACATGCCTGCTGATTGTCCACACGCAATGCTGCATTTGCAAAACTCCTAGCACAAATTATTAAGTTTAAGGCTCACCACCCTATTGTCCGATCAAGTCGATTCGACTGGATAATGCTGGAGAGTTTACGTCATAGACGTTTGACGATTATTGTATGTCTGTTGTTGGGATTAAAGTTGAACATCTTGTACCCCATGTTCACACCCAAAATGGCCTGCCAGAAGCTCTCAAAAGTGCCTTCAAACGATAGCTCAGACTTTGGTTATGCAAACCAACTTGCCAATATCTGCCTGAGGCCATGTAATATTGCATATAGCTATATTGGTCCGCCTAAGGCCCACTGTTACCCAACCTCATTCACCATAACAGTTGGTTACTGGATACGAGCCTGACTTTTTGCCTTTACATGTGTTTGGGTGTGCAGTCTATGTATCAATAACGTCGCCTCTACGTACCAAAATGGGTCCTCAGAGAAAAATAGGAATCTATGTCAATTATGATTTGCCATCCATTATTCACTACTTAGAGCCCTTGATAGAAGATCTCTTTACTGCACGTTTTATAGATTGTCACTTCGATAAAACAGTTTTCCCATCGTTAGGGGGGAGATAAGACACAACGTTTCTATAGAATGCTACAAATTATCGTCTATTACTCCCACTATGTCTCATTTAGATCCCTGCACCCCATAGTCTGAAACTGAAGTGCGACGTATTCTAGATCTTCAAAGCATCGCTCAAAGCATGCCAGATGCTTTTACTAATCTAGCAAAGGTGATGAGATTACATATACCTGCTACAAATGCACCAGCAATGATAGACATAGTCAACATACGCCATATCACTGCCTTGGAAAGCCAGACCATCCTCGAGGGTGGGGCGAACGCACCTTCCACGCGGTTCGGTACACTGGCGGTTAACCAATCATCTGCTCTTACCCTGAAGTGTGGTAGACCCCCTAGTTCAAAGGATTCACGACTCTGAAAAAGGAAAACGGCACAAACTAGTAACACTAGTTTGAATCCGACCATTACTTACTCATCTGTTCCAAAGTATGAAGTTATTATAAATTACGATGAAGTCTTAGATGAGACATACCGGCCTCTCGAGAATCGTGAGATTTTGATCCATTAGGCAGTATTAGATAAGGTTTGGAATCCGAATGAGATGATTGTCGATTATGCATGCATTTGCGTATATAGTTGTTTTCGACATCATGATTAGTGATGACATTGAACCACGTTCCGTTGATGACGTCAACGTATAACAGATTGGTCAAACTAGAAATAAGCAATCCAAGTTGAACTCGATTTGCTTACGAAACGTAAGGTGTTGGGGCTTGTAGCTCATACTCCATCACATGTGAAACTCATGGGCTACAAGTGGGTTTCCGTGAGGAAACGTAATGAGAAGAATGAAATAGTGCGATACAAAGCATGCCTTATAGTGCAAAGCTTCTCTCAACGCTCTGAGATTGATTATGAGGAGACATATTCTCCTGTAATGGACGTCATAACATTCCGCTACCTTATCAGTTTGGTAGAAAAAAAATTGAATATGTAGCTTATAGACATGGTAACCTCATATCTCCATGGGGATCTACATACAGAAATCTACATGAAAGTTCCAGAAGGACTTCCATTGACTGGTTCAAATAGTTCTAGACCACGGAACACTTTCTCAATTAGATTGAGGAAATCACAGTATAGATTGAAACAATCCGGGCGGATGTGGTATAACCGTCTGAGTGAATATTTGACAAGTTAGGGTTATGTCAACAACGAACTATGCTCATGTGTGTTCATCAAGAAGTCACATTCCGGATTTTCGATCGTCGCAGTTTATGTCGATGACATGAACCTCATCGAAACTCTCGCAGAGCTTGAGGAAATTGTTGTTCACTTGAAATCGGAATTTGAGATAAAAGATCTTAGGAAAACTCGATATTGTCTCGGCCTGGAGATTGAGCATTGTTCGAATGGAATCTTAGTACATCAATCGAACTACACCCAAAATGTATTACGATGTTTTAATGAAGATAAAGAAAAGCCTTTGAGTATTTCTATGGTTGTTCGAACTCTAGATGCTAAACGACATCCCTTTCGTTCCAATGAGGATGAAGAGGAGATTTCGGAGCTTGAAGTTCCATACCTTAGTGCAATTGGTGCTTTATTGTACTTGGCTCAATGCATTAGACTCGACATCTTATTTGTTGTTAATCTTTTGGCTAGATACAGCAATGCGCTTACACGGAGACACTAGAATGGTGTTAAAGATATTTTTCGCTACCTCAAGGGTACGACAGATTTGAGCTTGTTCTACACCCATGAATGTTTTAGAGAAGCCGTCACCCCCTTCGGTTCTCGGGTTGATTCTCGCCTCATTGGTTACACAAATGTTGGTTATCTATCTGACGCACATAGGGCATATTCTCTAATGGGCTATGTCTTTACCGTTGGAGACACCGTTAGATCTTGGAGGTCTACCAAGAAAACACTAGTTGCAACGTCTTCGAACCATGTTGAGATTCTCGCCTTGCATGAAGCATCACATAAGTGCTTTTGGTTGAGAGCAGTCATGGAACACATTGGAAGCACTAGTGGTCTTACTTCCATCATTGACCTTCCTACAACGATCTTTGAAGACAATGCAGTATGTATCAAGCAGTTAAAAAAGGGATACATCGAGGGAGACAACACCAAGCACATAAGGCCAAAGTTTTTTTATTCTCACTAGTAACAATAACATCAGAACATTGAAGTCAAGCAAATCCGTTCCCAGGACAACCTGACCGATCTTTTCACCAAGTCATTGCCCAATGGCTGGTTTGGTATTGCTGTGATTTGAAAAAAAAATTACTTCTGATGTGCTGTGAGAATAAGCAGCTGTGAAATAAAGCAGCAGAATGTTTGGTAAACGTTTTTGTAAAAGTGCCTTTGAAAAAAAAAAACAGTATTATAGTGTTTCGTAAACTTTTATGTAAAACAGATGTGAAAAAAAAAAGGTTTTTCAAAGTTGGGTTTTGCAACTTCTTATTTTTGGCTTTTTTTCACCCAAAACTGTGAAAAAAAGCTGAAGCTAAATGTTTACCAAACACAAAAACAACTCCCAGTTTTTTTTTATACCAGCTTTTTTCATAATCATCTCAGTACCAAACCAGGCCCAAGTCTACTTTTCAGAAGCTCGTCCAAGGAATCAGTATGCGTAAATTATCTGAGTTGAACTGCTTGTAGTTCTCTTATTTGGAAGTTTATGTCTAACTCAAGGGGAGTATCCTGAAGCATACTCACTTGATCTTAATGTACTCTTTTTCCTATGATTAGGAGCATTTTTCTCACTGAGTTTTTGCTACCTAACAAGGTTTTAATAAGGCACCCATCCTGGGATGATCATACTTCATTGAGTTCACTACGTTCGTCCTGTTTGATGTTTGTTTTAGACATTATGCATACTTCTCACTTTTCTCTTTAGTCTATGGGTTTTTCACTTGCCTTAGGTTTTACCATAACGAGGTTTTGTGAGTTTTACTACCCATGCATACTTTCTTTTAAATTTGAGACTCACATTCACCCGTTGTGCCGACGACTTCATCAATTGTTCTACCTCTTCTATTGAAGATTTGATGCGATGTTTTGTTTGAGTATTTACACACTCAAGGGGGAGTGTTGCAGTCCTATTAGATTAGGAATGTGATTGTGTAAATCCTAGTATATCTAGGAATATCTTGGAATATTCCATTTAGTAGTTAATATCCTATTAGAGTTGTAATCCTAAAAGGGTAAGGATTTAACCTATCTTACTACTATAAATAAAGACACAATGGGGTGATACAACACACACCTCAGAATTACATCTCTTTCTTCTCTCTCTTCTCTCTCTTGTCGCTGACCCTCTCCCTCTCTAGTCCTAAATACAATTCAGTAAATTAGGCCTACAACAATAAAGTTATTTGAGGAGCTATCTAGAAAAATTTTACTCCAACCATACTCTCTAATTTATGAGTCATTATAATTGTGAACCAATAGGAATTAAGTTTTTATGTAAAATGTTATTCACAATTTTGAAAAAAAAAAATTATTTGAAAATTTCACCCACTAATGTCTGTGAACTTTAAATCAATTTAAAATTTTAATTCTTACGGAATTTAAAACAATCATTAATTGGCCAAATCGCAAGAAAAATATGTAAGAAAAAAGAATTAAAAGAAGAATAAAATGAGAGTATAAGAGTATTCGTAAGTGGATGAAGAGTAATAAAATTTCGCTCATATTGGTTGCTACTTTTTTAGTGGGATTCACTGTTTTTTTAGATTAGATGTAGCCCAATTTTATGTTACCTAATAAAAGAAGTTGTTGGCCTAAATAATAGATCTAGCCCTATTTTTGGTTCATGAAAGATAAAATTTCTTAAATGTAGTAGTCTCGTGAAAAGATAAAGGCTGATTGAAGATGCACTAATGGATAGTGAATAAGGGGCGTGAGTGAATAATGAGTATAGTGGGGTTTACGTTGGTAGATTCATGATTCAAGGGAGGAAGAGACGAAAGGGCACGCCAATCCAGCCGTGTCGCGCTCTGAACCGGCAAAGAAAGGACATGTCCATGCGTGTCACTCCCCCACCACCACCATCGCCACTTCCCCCACCATCAAATCCCATCTATACTTTTTGGCTTCAACATATAGATTGCTTGTCGCTTGCAGCTGCAAGTCTCCACCGACCTCACTCATTACTCGTGCATTGTTTTCTTCTGCGGGACCCACCCTCAACAATTTCCCTCCATTTATCACAAGGCCGTCCTCTTGCTTGTGCACTAATTAGTAACCCTAGATATTATACATTGACTTGTTCTCTGTGTTTGCTTCTCTTGCTACATTGGAACTTAAGCTAGAGGTCATGAGGTTCTACAATTTAAGGAATGAACGAACTGCAGTTAATTTTAATGCAAATATGTGTGCTTCGACAAAGAATAGTTATCGATTGTATTCGTATCATCTTAGTTCTCTATAAAAAGAATGATACAATAAACGGTTAGTTAAGAGGGTACGTATTCATAGTAAGTTTAATTTTTTTTTTTTTAAATTGTTGAAATCATAGGTTAGTTAGATAAGAAACAAAAATGATTGGAGATTAGAGATTAATAGTTGATGAGGTTTCATGTTGCAACTGTAGTCGATATATGATAATTATCCATTGGATTCTCTTGTTTTAGCTTAATTATAGAGATTTTCTCTCAAGAAAACGACAATGTGAACTATGATATGTCTACAAGGATAATAAATTCTAGATGATAGTTTGGAAAGTTATAGTTTGACATAGGACAAATATTTGATTATTTTGAATTGAATAAACAAAAAAGAGGCGCTTAATCGAAAAAAATAATTGAAGTGACAATTCAAGAAATGAGGCGCTAATTGTGTTTAATTTTATTGCATCTAAAATAATCAAATTTTTGTTCTATGTCATAATCTTTCTTTTGATTTGACGGTACTTCTCGCTGGGTTTTTATACAACTGTAATTTTACATTAAAATGTGAGGAGATTTGAGCTAAGCAACAAAATAAAACTGTAATAATAATATTGTATCAATTGTTATAAACTTCTTATTTAAGTGTGATTGTGTCCCCTCACCCTTAATATTAATAATGTCGTTTATTAAAAAAAAATGTGATTATGTAAATCATAGATTTGATTCGATTCTAGTTATTCTTCCCTATTAGGACTTGTATTCCTTGAAGGAGAAGGATTTCTTCTCTCTCTTATTACTATAAATAAAGGCACTGCGTAGGGAGAATAACACTTCATCTACACAACCCTACAAACACATCTCTCTCTATGGTTTCGCTGTGCCTCCGGCCCCCTCTCCCTGTTAGTTAAATATAGGCCACAACACGTTATCAGCACACTCCTACTACTGCGCTTAGGAATCTGACGTGGAAGTTTTCTGCATCAAACCAGGTCATCAATATCATCACGCAATCAGGTTCTTTCAAACAGTTTTTATCTCGATATTTTTACAGCCCTGATAGCATGAACATTCACCATAATGCATGGCCCAACTTTATGCTTTTCGAATTTTAGATTCTACATAAATTGTGTATGCATTATATTCATTATTGTCGAATTATGTGAATTGATATTGCCATGAATTGCATCATATAAATGTTCATACATTAAATTATATGTTGAATATGCATGAAATTGAATTAATTCGAAATCTAGAAATTGAACAAAAAAATTAATATCTAGGGTTTTTCGAACCCCGATGGTAGTGGTTTGAAACCGCTTTGCCGTCGAGCTCTCCCCAAGTCGTGAGACCACAAGCCAGAGCCACAGGCTTCAAGTTTGAAAACCCCGACGCCTTCCATGGCATTTCCACCATAACAGGTAGGCCTGCAGCCCAACCTTACTCTCGGATCATCGCCCCAACAACCTGAAAATTGTCCCCCAATGGGTTTTTGACCGAGATTCATTCAAATCTCATCGGTTTTTTTTGTTTTTATTTTTTATTTTTTTTGAAATTCCGACTTAATTTTTTCTAGGGTTTATAAAAACGTTGAGAACTTATATTCTCCGTTTATCTTTATGGGTTGCCATCGAACCCACGGTTTTTGCTGTAATTTTTGCACCACGACACGACCGCCTGAAGCGGTGGCGCCAGTCTCCTTCTTCGACGAGTTCACCCAGCTAGTGATGGGGTGTTTGGTTCATATCCCAAGCCCACTTAGGCTTGTTCCATTCTCGGTAAGCACCAACCCTTTGGGTTTTGAAGCTTTTCTCAGCTCAACATCAACCCTTTTTGGCCATAATGTTCCTGTGTCTCACACCACAGAGGGTCACAGCCCGCGTGGCTATTACAGTTTCCATGCACCGCGTTACACCGGAACCCAGCCTATGCGGTAGTGTATCCATGTCCATAAAGCACCATACCAGAGCTCATTTGGGCCTCTGTCTTTGAGCTTGCACTTGCAGCCCATTTTTTTGTGATGCTAGGCCTGCCTGCATGCTAGGCCCGTGCCTACCCCAGCCCGTTTTGGGCCTGGACTTCATGACACCAGTTCACTCAGCCCACCCATGGGCTTTGTCCTATTATTTTGGGCCCCGAGTTTTAAATGCCCTTTTTTTTAGGCACGTTGGGTTTTATATTTTTTTCACCCACACTTTAAATTTGGCCCGAAGTCCAAATAATTAATTCAATTATAATTCTAGACATGAAGTTCTATTTGCATATTTTCTTGTTGCATATTTTTGTATAGATATTTGCGTTTGTTCGCAGGAACATATGAACCTGAAGTTCATAATTATTTTGAAACCTGAAGTTTCTAGAAACATGCCTTGTTTGAAAACCTGAAATTTTTCGTAAAAATATCACCCATGAAAACCCGAAGCTTTTTCATGTAAATTTAAACCAATACATGTCTATTAGAATCTGAATGTTCTACTCCTATGTGAATGGATTCATTTTTCTCCATTACACTAACCACATCTCGTCCATTTATTTTGTGATAGGAACATGTTGAATTTGAACAAACTCGACTTTACCGTTTTGGAGGTTTCTGGAAGCAATTACCTCAAATGGGTCCAAGATATGAAGCTCCACCTCATTGCAAAGAATTTGCATCTCGCCATCGAAGATGAGACGGACAACTCGGTTGGCGAAGTTGAGAAAGCCACTGCCATGATCTTCATCTAAAGATATTTTCATGACGCACTGCAAACTGAATACCTTGATCAGGAGGATCCACGAGCACTCTGGGTCGCTTTGGCTGATCGCTTTGATCACCAAAATGACATCTTTTTGCCTGAAGCAAGACATGACTAGCAATATTTACGCTTCCAAGACTTTAAGTCTGTGAATGAATATAATTCTAAAGTTTGTCGAATTTGATCACTTCTCAAGTTCTGTAACAAGACCTTGATCGAAGAGGATACCCTGAAGAAGACCTATTCGACCTTTTCTACTACTAATATTATCCTACAACAACAATTTTGGGCTCAGAAGTTCACTAAGTTTTCAGATTTAATCTCTGTTTTACTTTTTGCTAAAAAATAGAATCAGCTGTTGATGACAAATCATCAAGCTCGACCTACTGGGGCAATTGCTATGCCTGAATCATATTATTGCACAAACAAACGTCCAAAATGCCAAAATAGGCATGGTAAGGGCTGCCAGAAGGTCAACAGAGCCAAGGCCCATCTAAGGGAGGAAACCATGCCTAGAAGCGCCCTAACCTCGCTCTCAAGGCCCCAAACTTCAAGAATAAGGGTAAAGCACCTGAAACCATGGATGTGGACATGTGTTATCGATGTGGTTCAAAGGACCATTGGTCCCGTGTTTGCTGAGCTCCCCAGAAGGTTATAGCTGAATATCATTCTCATTGTAAGAAGTTTGAATCAAACTTTGTGTAAGTGGATGAACCGGAGAGTACCAAGATGAAGGTTTCTGACTTTCAGAAGGATACCACCCCTATGAAATATTAGAATCTTAGACATAAACTATTTTCTAGTTAAAATTTAGACAATAAGGCCGAATTCTACCTAAGGGTTGAACCCCTTTATTTTTTGGTTTAATTTTTGAACAATTTTCCTTTATGTTTGGATTATTTGTTGGTGATTTGTTTTTGGATATTAAGTTTTAACTAATTACCATCCTTGAATACTTAAATTATTTTGAATGGATATTTGTTTTAAGAAATTTTATGCATGTTACCGATTCAAATTAATTTTTATTTCTAGGTATGACTAGTGGGAAAGTTAGTTGTCTGGCAGATAGTGCAACCACGCACATCGTTTTGCGTGAATGCATTTATTTCACTAACTTCATACCCACCTCTGACAACCCTCTCAAGCTCATCCAACCTGATCGAAGGATACAGTGATGCACGTATAATGTTGTCCAATGGTACAATTTTGACCATTGATGAGGCACTCTATTCTCCACGTTCCGGAAAAACGTTGTTGAGTTTCAAGGACATTAAAGATAATAATTACCACGCTGAAACCTATGTAGGAAATGAAGTTTAATTTATGTGCATCACTTCCTACGAATATGGCCAGAAGCGTATTCTAAAGAAGATGGAGTGTATCCCAAGTGGTCTGTATATTACGACCATACGCCCTATAGAAAGCCACTATGTTGCCGGCCCTACCTCTAGGATTGCACACAAAATTACACTTTGGCATAATTGTTTGGGACACCCTGGACGAATAGCGATGCGTCGTATCCTCAAATCATCACACGGGAATCCTCTAACCTGAAATTTAGGTTCGATTTAAAGAATCGCATGTCAAACCTGCTCTATGGAAAAGCTTATTATTAAGCCTTCTTATGACAAGATTCATTTGAATCCTCATATTTTTCTACAAAGGATTCAAGGGGACATTTTTGGATCGATTCATCCTCCATGCAGACCATTTAGATATTTTATGGTTTTGGTTGACACTTCCACACATTGGTTACACATGTGCTTTTGTCCACAAGGAACGCTGCATTCTCCAAACTGTTGGCTCGGGTTATCAAGCTCATGGCTCACCACCCTGATTATCTAATCAAATCTACTCGATTGCATAATGCTGGAGAATTCACATCTAAAACTTTTGATGACTATTGCATGTCGGTTGGGGTTAAAGTTGAACATCCAGTACCCCATGTTCACACCTAGAACAGTCTAGCAGAGGCATTTATTAAGCACTTACAAATGATTGTTTGATCATTGGGGTTATGCAATATTGCACGCAGCCATGTTGGTTTGCCTGAGGCCTGTTGCGACCCAACCATATAGCGACTTTCAATTGGTTATCGGATATGAACCTGACATATCGCATCTGCGCATTTTAGGTTGTACGATCTATGTGCCGATTTTGTTACCCTTACATACAAAAATGGGGCCTCAACAAATGATGGGAATCTATGTCAGATATGATTCTCATTCAATCATTCGTTACTTAGAACCTTTGACAGGCGATCTATTTACCGCTCATTTCATGGATTGTCACTTTTATGAGACAGTTTTCCGGTCATTAAAGGGAGATAAGAACGTCAACATTCTTGAAGAACGATGCGAATTATAGTGGATGACTCCTACTTTATCTCATTTAGTTCCCCGTATTTTAGATCTTCAGAGCGTAGCTCAGAGTATGCTAGATGCTTTCACCGATCTAGCGCAAATGACAAGATCACATATTCCAGCTGCGAATGTGCTTGCAAAGATAGATGTACCAAATGTATGACAAACTTCCCTCCTGGAGGCCCGAGACGCCACTTTGGCTGATCCACGTACATTAACAGCTAGCTAATCATCTATCCCTACACAAAAGCGTGGCAGACCTCTTGGTTCAAAGGATTCACACCCCTAGAAGAGGAAACCCATGACACAGGCCCCTGAAAAGCCTATCGTAAATCCGACTATCGCCTACTCATTCTATCAAACTCATGAGAAAATTCTAGATTACGGAAGCGTCATTGAAGAGACGAATTCACACCTTGAGAATCATGATATTTCGGTCCATTATGCTAGATTGGATAATGTTTAGTGTAGAAATGAGATGATCATCGACGATGCATTAGCATATGCAGTAGCTACTGAGATCATGTTGAGCGATGATATTGAACCCCGTTTCGTTGATGACTGTTGACATGGAATCGATTAGTCAAACTGGAACAAGCAATCTAAGTCGAACTTGATTCGCTTACGAAACATAAGGTGTTTTGACCTGCTGTTTCTACTCTTCCACATATGAAGCCCGTTGGCTACAAGTGGGTTTTCATTCGGAAACGTAATGAGAATAACGAAATTGTGCGTTACAAAGCTCGTCTTGTTGTGCAAGACTTCTCACAACGCCCCGAGATTGACTATGACGAAACTTATTTACCCGTTATAGATGTGATTACTTTTCACTACCTTATTAGTTTGGTAGTTTCCAAAAAATTGAGTATGCAACTGATGGACGTAGTAACTGCGTATCTCTATAAGAATCTTGATACAGAAATTTATATGAAAGTTCCCGAATGACTTACATTGACTAGATCAAATATTTCCAAACCCTGGAATACGCTTTCAATTCAGCTGAGGCGTTCACTCTACAGTTCGAAGCAATCCAAAATAATGTGGTATAACCGTCTAAGTAAGTATTTGACTAGTTAGGTGTGACATCCCACATCGTCCAGGGGAGTGATCCTTAAATGTATATTCCCATCCCTACCTAGCACGAGGCTTTTTGGGAGCTCACTGGCTTCGAGTTCCGAAGTTAAGCGAGTAGCGCGCGAGAGCACTCCCATAATGGGTGACCCACTGGGAAGTTCTCGTGTGAGTTCCCATAAACAAAACCGTGAGGGCATGGTCGGGGCCCAAAGCGGACAATATCGTGCTACGGTGGTGGAGTGAGCCCGGGAAGTAGGCCCCCCCGGGCCGGGATGTGACATTAGGGATATGTGAACAACAAACTATGCCCTTGTGTGTTCATTAAGAAGTCACATTCCGATTTTACGATTATTGTAGTATATGTTGACGACATGAATCTCATTGGAACTCCTGAAGAGCTCACGAGAACTGCCGGGCACCTGAAATTGGAATTTGAGATGAAAGATCTAGGAAAGACTCAATATTGTCTAGGTCTCGCGATAGAGCATCGTTCGGATGAAATCTTAATACATCAATCAAGCTACACCCAGAAGGTGTTGCGCCGTTTTAATGAGGATAAAACGAAGCCTTCGTGTACTCCTATGGTCGTTCGATCGCTAGATGCAAAACGAGATCCTTTTCGTCCGAATGAGGGTGATAAAGAGATTTGGAGCCTAAAGTTCCTTATGTAAGTGCGATAGGCGCTTTATTGTACTTAGTTCAATGCACTAGACCCGACATCTCCTTCACTGTTAATCTTTTGGTAAGATACAATAATGCACCAAGACGCAGACATTGGACTGGTGTTAAATACATTTTTCATCACCTTGAAGGTACTACGGATCTGGGCTTGTTTTGTCCCTACGGATCCTCGAGTGATGCCGCACCCCCTCATCTCGAGTCGATTCTCGCCTTGTTGGTTATGCCAACATAGGATACTTATTTGATCCTCATAAGGCGCGTTCTCAAACAGGTTATGTCTTTACTGTTTGAGGCACCACAATCTTTTGGAGGTCAACTAAACAAACCTTAGTTGCCACTTCGTCTATCCATGCTGAAATTCTTGCCTTACACAAAGTAACTCGGGAATATTTTTGGCTGAGAACAGTTGTAAGCCATATTCGAATCTCCTGTGATCTTTGCCCCATTATTGACATCCTGACGACGTTATATGAAGACAACGCAGCATGCATCGAACAGCTCAAGAAAGGTTACATCAAATGAGACAACACCAAGCACATTGCGCCAAAGTTCTTCTTTTCACATCAACAACAAGAGCATCAGAAGATTAAAGCCATGTAAATCCGTTCACAAGACAATCTGGTCAACCTCTTCACCAAATCACTACCGAAGGAAAAGTTTCATAAGCTTATTCAAGGAATTGGTATGTGTAAACTCTCTGAGTTGTAACATTGCTAGTTCCCTTTGAAATTGTGTCAAACTAAAGGGGATTATCCTGAAGTATACTTGCTTGATCTTAATGTACTCTTTTTCCCTACTATTAGGAGCATTTTTCATACTGGGTTTTTGCTACCTAACGAGGTTTTGACGAGGCACCCACCTTGGGTTGATCATATCCCTGATGACGTCCTATAGATGTTTCATTTGACTTTGCATTTCTCACAGATTTTTCCTTAGACTATGGATTTTGTCCCTACTTGGATTTTTACCATAGCCACAGGGTTTTTTTTTTTTTTTTTTTTTTTTTTTTTGAGACTTACTTCCTTACGTAAGTTCCTACCTTATTTTAGAATAGCGTGTTCCCAGAATCAGTGCCGACGAGTCGACTTCCTCAACCTCTACATGATGCCGAATCTACTTGAGTATTTACACACTCAATGGGGAGTGTTATAAACTTCTCATTTAAGTGTGATTGTATAAATCCTATATTAGATTTTATTCTAGTTATTCTTCCCTATTAGGACTTGTATTCCTTGGAGGAGAAGGATTTCTTCTCTCTCTTATTACTATAAATAAAGGCACTGCGTAAGGAGAATGACACATCCTCTATACAACCCTACAAACACATCTCTCTATAGTTTCTCTGTGCCACCGGCCCCCTCTCTCTGTTAGTTAAATATAGACCACAACAATCATTATTCATGATAATTGACTTGAAATATCTCACTTACAAATAAAAAATAATTGTCGATATTCAAAGTGGCAAATTTGTTATGCTCATCAATACCTCCCTTGACTTAGGGACCCAATTAAGCCTGCTGCCCCAACACGAAGGAAAATGAGTATATTGTCCATGTATTCACAATATATGCTAAATCATATCCCTCTAGCAATTCTTGCATTTTTGCACGAGGATGCAGGACCATCAAACATGCACTCCGATTGATGCTTAATTTATTTTTTTTTTGAATAAACGATATTATTTATGCTAAAAGAGAGGAGGTAGGCTCAGCCTCACAATGAGCTAGCAATAATGAGGTTCAAAATCGCATTTGGAAAGAATCGACCCTAAGACCTCTCACTTACAAGTGAAGAGAAATATCACTAAACCGTAGTATTAAGTGGTCGATTGATGCTTAATTAGACAAACGGTTTGAATAGGGTATTTGGTGTTAGAGTCTATTTATATTGTTAAACGTGTATTTTATTTTTTATTTTTTTTAGAACAAAAGATATTATCAAACATTAGGAGAATAGGAGAGTGGACTAAGCCTCGTAATAATATAATTTGAATTCTTTTAAAAAAAATAATCAAATCTAAAACTTCTTATTTATCAGTAAAGAAAAATATTGCTAAATCATGATACGAAATGAGTACTGTCTGACAATCTAACGCGGAAGTTTCTTGTCGACAACAATACATGACTAAAGTTAAACAAATGGCAAAAGGGGGCTTTAGACCAATGATCGGCCATGATGTCATTCTACTTTCACAGTCAAACTATCAGAGCCGTCGCTCTAGACTTGAATCGGTAGGACCGGATACTTAAAACGACCCACAATCAGTCAACAAAGCCAGTTTTGGGGACATTTTCCTTGGTGAGGGGAAGCTTTTTCAACTTAGTTTCTTAGTAGACTGGGATTTGAATTAAACAGATCAATCCAAATCCAATCAAATTATAAGTCAAGCAAATACATATATACTTTTTTTTTGGAAACTACATATACACTTTCTTAATACGAATTAAAAGTTAAGCAGAGGTAGATGGAAGTGAAGATGTTATAAACAATATTTTAGAGATTTTGTCATGTTAAATAACAAATATTAGTCAGCTGTACCTTGATTTATTTTATTGATCGCGCCAAATTACTCGTCGTTACCGAAACCATTAGTTGTTTATGTTCACATGTTTCATATTCTTTAAACGTGACAATGTACGTGACAAAAGTCTTGTAATTTACAAGAATATATATGGTTTAATATAAAGAACAAGTGAGAAGCAATACCAAACAAATACTTTTTTTTTTCTTCATAAATATTCCTGATACAAGTTTTTGAGGATGATATTTTTGATATATGTGACTGACTTTTCCTTGATGAGTTCAGGAAATTTTTATTCGACACATTTGTTTTATTTCTACACTCAACTTTCTTTTTTTTTTTTAACAAAATTTCAGCACTCAACTTAAAATTTCTTTAATGGAATTCCAACTTTGTCATTAAATAAATAAAAAGAATTTAAAAGAATTAGAATTTGTAGGATGGCCATAGCCACCATCAAGGAAAACAGAGGGGAAATGAGGCTTTCACCACTGCACCTCTCTATTTTTGTTCCGACAAACTCAATCAAAACTCAACCCCAACGACCATTGTGGCCGGTGTGAAGTGGGGTTGACGGGAGCATAGTGCGGAGCCATGCTCGACACTGAAGTACGAGAAGAGAGAGGAGGAGAAAGACAAGAAAATAATGGATGTAGATAATAGTCGGTGACGAACTCACAGAAAAATTCTGCCAATGTTTTGTTTGGGTTCGTTGGAATTATATGAGAGCTGCAGTGCTGAATTGGGTTTGGGGTTATTGCGTTTAGAGATAGAAACACGTCTTTATTTTCTTTTTCTTTTTTATTTATTTTGGGGCAAATTAAAAAGTTTAGTGGAAAAAATTATTGAGTTAGGTGTAAATATAAAACAAATAAGTTCAAATAAACTTTCGCATCAGTTTATTATTCGTGTTAACATGCAAAAGAATTTCTATACACTTTGCAACATTCCACCGCATTACCAACTTAGGGGTGACTAAATTTCTCTCCATTTACTAGTTTTTGCGGTTCATCAATTCTAATTATTTGATTTTTATCTTTATATTTCTAATTTTCTTTTTTAATTTGAATCACATTATTATGACTGAATCCTTAAAAGACTTAGCTCATTCTTCCACTCCTTTAACTTTAACATAGATAATATGGTTTGTTAAAAAAAATATATGAGTGGTCACTTAGTACTACGATCTAGTAGTTTTTCTCTTCACTCGTAAGTAAGAAGTCTTAAATTCGATTCTCGCCGAAAGCAAATATGAATTATATTATTGTTAACTCACTATGAGGTTTAACATACATCTCTCTTTTAATGTAAATAATATCGTTTTTTCAAAAAAAAAAAAAAAAAAAAAAAAAAAAGACGGTAATGAGTCGCCTACTCTAGCTCTAGGGTTAGGATAAGGATGTCTCACTAGAATTTGATGCCATCGTTAGTCAACACATGAACCGTCGCGATGCTGCCACCTCAAGAATTGGCGGCAAAGGTTTGATGATAAACTCATCACTGCTTCCTCGCTTTGTTTGCACGCAAGCTTTTTTCAAGGCTTGGACCCGGCTTGGCTTAATGTTCTCATTACGAGCATATTACAAGCATAATTAGATAACTAATATCTTGCTCTTAACTTGAAGCTACATTGGCATAGTTATTTGTTCTTTTTTTTAACACAAGCGATATTATTGAACAAAATATTGAACTACAAACACGTTCAATTCTAAAATGATCTCATGTAGAAAAAAAAAATAATCTTAAACGTTTGAATTGCAAACAATTTCAATTCTAAAGTAACTTTAATCATAATTTTGACATGATCTCACAAAAAAATAACTACTCTTAAATGTTTGAACTGCAAACAATTTCAACTCTGACATGACTTTAATCATACGTGACAAATACAGAATATAAGACTTTTGAGGATTTCATTTCAACTATAATTTTTTTCTTTTTTCATTTCAAATATGGCTAATCATTCCAATTGCTTAATATAATCACATGTTTACGGTTAATGAGAGCATTTTAATCATGGAGGTTGACTTTGGTTTAAGAATGTTTGCGATGTAGCATTTCCCTAAAATCATTGACAAAACAAAGTTTTGGGCTTTTGGGCGCATGCTTCCCAAAGAATGAGAATAATTAGAAGAAAAAAAAAATTACTTTTAATTAACTAAGTGATTAGTGGAAGAAGCCGTGGGGCTGTCCAGAAGGAACTACAATATATGGCCACTGTCTGATCGTCACTCCCACGCGGACGCACAGAGAGACAGACAGACAGATTTTCTTTCTCCTTCCTCCTCCATCTTTCACTCTTTGATTTCACACCCATGAAAACATTTCCCAGCTGAAAAACTCGGGCTTTTCCGAATTCTGCGTTAAAATTTCAAAAATCCAATCTCTTTGGGTTTTCTGCTTTGTTTTTTAGTATGGTTTTTCTCACTCTCTCTCCACCCAACATGAAAGTTCGAAGATTGTAATTTTTGGATATTTTCAATGAAAGCTCATATCTGGGTCTGAGAAGATATCCCACCTTTCTGTCTTCTTTTCAGGTTTCTGCAGATTTCTCTGCTGTTTTTATTTTGCCTCTTGACTTTCTCAAAGGTATCAAGTATCAAGGCTCTGAAAACCCCATTTCAGATCCCCACTAACCTTGTGGTTTTCAGTTCCCACAATCCAATCTCAACCAAATTCGACTAACTTCAGTCTCTTTTGGTCTCTAATCAGACTTGGTAATCTGATATCTGACCCAAAAACTCCGGTTTTGTTTCTATAAACAAAACCCAGATCATCAAGTCTTCCATTTTTCTAGACTGTGGTCGAAAGTAGGAACTTGGGGTCTCAAAAAATGCAGGACCCTGCAACTTTTCAGCCCATGAAACCCCAATTTCCAGAGCTAGAGCAGCTGAAATGTCCGCGCTGTGAGTCCTCCAACACCAAGTTTTGCTACTACAACAACTACAACCTCTCGCAGCCGCGCCACTTCTGCAAGAACTGCAAGCGTTACTGGACCAAAGGCGGCGCTCTGAGAAACATCCCCGTCGGCGGTGGAAGCAGGAAGAACACGAAGAAATCGTCGTCGTCAGCTTCGAAACGCTCCTCATCGTCACTGTCGAGCTCATCAGCAGCAGCAGCTCAAAACCCGGATCCGCAGCCTGACCGGACCCGGGTCTGTGCCCCGAAAGTCGACCAAGACCGCGGGGTGATGGATATCTCAGGGAGCTTCAGCTCACTCCTGGCTTCAAATGGGCAATTTGGATCGCTTCTGGAGGGTCTGAATCCAAATGGGTCGGGTCTGAAACTGATGCAAATGGGTGATTATGGGGAGAACTTGGATGGTGCAGGTAATGGGTTGGATTCGGATCCGGGTCTGGGTTTGGAGGGCCAGGGCAATGGAAATCCGGAGAGCTATGTGGGGTTGCAAAACGGTGATTCTTCAACCTCGAGCTGTTGGAATGGGGGCAATGGGTGGCCTGACCTTGCGATTTATACACCAGGTTCGAGTTTTCAGTAGATATATTAAATAGATGATTATGCTCTTAATCTGCTTTTCTTAATGATAAATTTGCTACTTGTGATGAAAAGTGGAGCTGAATTATGACTCTAAATAGGCTTATTTACTAAGCTAAAAGCAGCTTCCCGAAAGCTTATAATTTTCTGATGTCGTAGAGGGTTTGAGAAAAACATCACAGAGCCATACCATTAGCATTCGAATGTGTAATGGTTTCTATTTTTCACTTTTGTGGGTGTGCGTGTGCGTGTGCGTGTGCGTGTTTTCTTATTTTATTTTATTTTATTCATATGTATCTGGAGTTATAGCCTCTAGTATTATTGATTTTGCGGGTTTTTCGCGAGATGGATTCAGATTCTAGTGTGTAACCGAGCACGTAATGAGATAAATTGGAGAGGGAGTTTGTTGTATGCATATGCCGTGATTGTGTGACGGGGCTTTTTCCAGATTGCCCAAATTGATCAAGGGGGAAGATGATTTGGATTCTATTGGCTTTCGGTGGTTCTGGCTTTAAGTCGCTTTAATTTGCAACCGCAATATCTCATTAGAAGACATTTGGACGGCTTCCCGCATCATTCTCATTTTTAAGCTAAAATGAGGGTCCTGTTATATAACTAAATAGGAAGCTTTTAAGACTTACTCCAACTCTTGAGTAAGTCTTAAAAGCTCAGATTTTAAGTTTTAAATTAATTGCAAGTTCTCTTATCCTTGAGCCAAATCTGGGTTTTGACACAAAACTCATTTTTAGGGCAAATTTAGGTTAGAATTTTTCCCTGAATTAGTGCGTTGATCCACTATATATGTGTGTTTTTTAGTTTTATATTTATAATTTCATTAACGCAACGGTTAAAATCTAAAATATTAAATATCAACGGTAAAGAAAAAAAATCTAAGAGCATCTCCAAAGGGGATGTCAAAATTGTCACATAGGCATACAACAGTAAAAAATGGCAGCAAACTCTCTTCAAATGAGCCTTCAGTTTCTTAGGTGGCGTTGAGTTAGATTTTAAGTTTTAAATTAATTGCAAGTTCTCTAATCCTAAGCCAAATGTGGGTTTTGACACAAAACTCATTTTTAGGGCAAATTTAGGTTAGAATTTTCCCCTGAATTAGTGGATAGATCCACTATATATGTGTATTTTTTTTAGTTTTATATTTATAATTTCATTAACGCAACGGTTAAAATCTAATATATCAAATTCAACGGTAAAGAAAAAAACTCTAAGAGCATCTCCAAAGGAGATGTCAAAATTGTCACATAAGCATACAACAGTAAAAAATAGCAACAAACTCTCTTTAAACGAGCCTTCAATTTCTTAGGTGGCGTTGAGTCAGATTTTAAGTTTTAAATTAATTGCAAGTTCTCTAATCCTAAGCCAAATGTGGGTTTTGACACAAAACTCATTTTTAGGGCAAATTTAGGTTAGATTTTTCCCTTGAATTAGTGGGTTGATCCACTATATATGTGTATTTTTTTTGTTTTATATTTATAATTTCATTTACGCAACGGTTAAAATCTAATATATCAAATTCAACGGTAAAGAAAAAAGTCTAACATGGAAAAATAATTATAAAAAAATCTCTGTGTTTCTTATTCTTTTAGTGTTTCAAGAATTTTTTGGTGTCAGTTTAGTGAATTTTAATTTATCGAACTCGAAATATTATTAAGTAAAATGTGCATAAAATTAAATTAAGATTGTCTGCATAATTTTTTTTTTTTAAATATAAATTACTTTAAGAAAAATTATTCTAAATTCATTCTTTAATAATCGCGGGCTAAAAATTTAGTCAATAAGGGTCGGAGCAAAAAAATTGTTCTTGATTAAAACCTAAATTTTTTAGGTTAAAAATTTTAGATTTTAACCCAAAGGTTGAAGATGGTCTAAGGAAAGGGATCTTTTTATTTATTTATTTATTAAAATGGGATTAGTTATGGTGCTTACACCACAACGTATTTTAACAATCTGAATCTTCTATTTTCAAGTTGCACCTTATAGATTATTCTAGCGAAATATTAGACAAATCGGAAATATTTGATGCATCTAATTAAGTTCAAAGAAATTGATGAATACTTTGTGCTCTATAAGACTATCTCCAATGGTTGGGCTAAAAGCCAAATATTTTAGCCCGGAAAATTTAGTTTTTAGCCTAAAAACAGTTTTTCTACTCCAACCGTTCTGGCCTAAAATTTTAGCTCGGAATCATTAAAGAATGAACATAGGCTATTTTTTTTGTTAAATTAATTTTTTTTGTTAAATAATATGTAGACTATCGTAAATTAATTTTATGAACATTTTAATCTAAAAAAATTTAAATTCCGATAAATATTGAGTGGAGTCCACTCCGATTTCTGGGCTAAATTTTAGGGTGAATTTGGCCTTAGTTTAGCATTTAGCATTTAGCCTAAATTTTACCCTTGGGTTGAAGTGGGTTTGGGGGGTAATTTGGCTTTTAGCCCACCATTGGAGTTGGTCTAAGACATTGAAATTTAATCGTGATAATCTATAAATCTATAAATCGAGACTCACAAAATAGACGGTCGGTTCGGATTGTTGAAGTTCGATGTGGAGTATGTCTCACAACTAATTCCTATTTTTTGAAATAGATGGAAATCCCTTTCCTTAATGGGCATATAAACAAGCAGAGAATAATATGTATAAGGATAAATAACACTATAATTATGAATTGGAATAAACAAAGATGAAGTAAAGGATAAGTAAGGAATCCAATTAACAACGTCTAATCTTGTTTTAATTTTTTTTATTAAATTTATAAACAGGCAGAGAATATACATATAAAGATAATAAAAAAAAAAATCACTATAATTATGAATTGGAATGACAAAGATGAAGGATAAGTCGCAATTAAAGATGATAAAATAGGCATAAAGTATAGAAGAATAAAACAAACTCACATTAATTTATTGATCATCAAGGTTACAAGGAAGCACTCTAAAGTTTGGATACAAGGACAACACTAAAAAAGAAAGCACTCAAGAGAGTAATTTACAAAATGAAATTCTTAAGCGTACACACATCTGAGCTAGATAGCTCTTTAAATAGAAAATCAAAAGCAAACTTAAGGACCAAGTGTCGCATAGGCAAAGGAGCAACATAAAGCAACCTACAACATTGGGCGGCATCTTCATTTTTTGAAATGGCACTGACTCAGCTTCATGTGGTTTCACAGAAAGATTCTTGAAAAAGCAGCACACCGGCAAACAGCTACGAGTACACGGGACAATTATTTGGGGAAAGAATAATTGTTGGCATCTAGATATCAGACAACATCTTTTCTTTTCTTTAACACTTTCTCTTTAATAAGACAAAAAGCATTTCATGCTTTACTTCTTTGGACAAATTGGAGGACAGATTCCATAGCAGTCATCTTCATTATCATCACCGAAATCTTCATCCATATTGTGCTGGAATGATGCGGCTTTAGACATTATTTCCTTGTCATCTAATCCGTCGAGTTCAAGAATTTTAAGAACTTTTATCTTTCAAATCTTTTTTTAAGCAAGAAGTGTTGGACTTGATCAAAGACTTAAGCTTTTCCGTCTTTGAGGATGATTCAGGGGTTGAGCAAGGTAGTTCAGCTACAACCTGCCTATGAGGCAAGATTCTTCTGGCTTTCAAAAATGTTGGCTTGAGATGATTAAGGTGGAATTTATCCCATCAACGAATAAAAAACATTTCTTTCAAGTTGGTGGACAAAATCCCGAGCACCATCATCATCTGCGAAACCATAATTCCATTTCAGAATCCATGGAAGTTCATAAATTATCATGAAACAAAGAAAAAGCTTCCTCTTTTTAGGATAATCATAATTCTCTTTTCTAAAGTTTTCTAGAAAATAATCAATTATTGATTGAGGCAAGTAATCCATATTAGGACCCCAAACAATAAATCACGTTCTAAACCAATTTGGTTCCTCTTTCAAAGATCTAAGGCAGAATTGGATAAACCAAGTATGGGAATAGCGGATGTTTTGAAAACATAGAATTACATCCCATGTTTTTTGGTAATCTTAGAAATTATAGCATCTAAGGCTCCAAAGAGGTTCTCCTTCATCCTCCCATCCAAAGTTCAAATCCAATTTCGAATGCTCTCCCTTATAATAAAGGCAGGGAGAAGGCCATTGTTAACAACCCTTTCAAGTGGACCATGGTAATTTTTCTGATAAACATAAACGATTCAGACTTATTAATATCTCCAAGACAAGTTGGTAAAAACACCATTGTGATCATATCCGTCATTTTCACAAGCCATGACAATCGTATGAACGACTTCTAATAGAAACATAATCAATTGATATTGTCACAAATATAGAAGTGAAACAAACAATATGATTGTATTCTCAAAAATTACGATACTAAAAGTTATTTCTCTGGAAGAATGAGGAAATAGCCCCTACCACATGCGATTACACTATAGCCCTGTTATGAGGCCTAGAGGCTCTAATTTTTGGGATTACCAAAAAGTATGGGATATAGTTCCATGTTTTAAGATATCCGTTATTCCTATACTTGGTTTCTCCAATTCCCTCTTAGATCTCTAAAAGAGGTTCTAAATTGGTTCAGAACGTGGTTTATTGTTTGGGGTCCTAATATGGATTACTTGCCTTAACCAATAATCGATTCTTTTGTAAAAAAAAAAACTTTAGAAAAGAGAATTTTGATTATCTTGAAAAGATGAAGCTTTTTCTTTGGTTCATGATAATTTATGAACTTCCGTGAATTCTAAAATGGGATTACGGTTTCGTAGAAGATGATTATGGTGCTTGGGAATTTGTCCCCCAACTTGAAAGAAATGTTTTTATTTGCTAGTGGGATAATGTCCACCTTGATCATTTCAAGCCAACATCTTTTAAAGCCAGAAGAATCTTGTCTCATAGGTAGGTTGTAGCTGAACTACCCTGCTCAACTACTGAATCATCTTCAAAGTCTGAAAAAGTATACGTCTTTGATCGAGTCTAGCTCTTCTTGCTCCAAGAAATATCTTAAAGATAAAGTTCTTAAAATTCTTGAACTCGACAGATTAGATGACGAGGAAATGGAATCTGAAGTCGCATCATCCCAGCACAATAGGGATGAAATTTTCAATGATGAAAATGAAGATAGCTGCTATAGAATCTGTCCTCCAATCCGTCCAAATAAGTAAAGCATGAAATGATTTTTCTTTGATTAAAGAGAAAGTGTGAAAGAAAAGAAAAGATGTCTGATATCTAGACGCCAACAATTATTATTTTCCTGAATAATTGTCCTTTGTTCTCATAGCTATTTGTCAATGTGCTTCTATTTCAAGAATCTTTCTATGAAACCACGTGAAGCTGAGTCAATGCCATTTCATAAAGTCAAGATGCCTCCCAATGTTGTAGGTTGCTTTATGGTGCTCCTCTGCCTGTGTGACGCCTGGTCCTTCAGTTTGCTTTTGATTTTTATTTAAAGAGCTATCTAGCTCAAATGTGTGTACACTTAAGAATTTCACTTTGTAAATTACTTTGTTGAGTGTTTTCTTTTTCAGTGCTACTCTTGTATCCAAACTTTGGAGTGCTTCCCTGTAACCTTGAAGATCAATAAATTAAGGTGAGTTTGCTTTATTCTTCTCTACTTCATGCCTATTTTATCATCTTTGATTGCAATCTTTACTTATCCTTTACTTCATCTTTGTTTATTCCAATTCATAATTATAGTGTTTTTATCTTTGTACATATATTCTCCGTCTGTTTATAGATTTAATACAAAATTAAAGCAAGATGAGATGTTTTTAATTACTCTAACGTTTATAGGGCCATATTTGGTCTTGCTCATACAAGCTTGATTCAGGTGTTGTTTTTCTGAAAGAATTCATTCCGAAAAGGTTAGGCCTAAGGGAGTCGACACTCATTTGGGGACATAAACATAACAAGGGGCCAATTTATTTTAATTGTTACCCGAACTTTTCAGTGTCGTTATCCGACCCTAGAATTTTGAAAACCCTTACCTTAGGCGTGGATGTCCAAGGGTATAATATAGACATGTGTTGATGATTCGATATTTTGTTTGTCCATCAATGTTCCATTCAACAATTGATCGTCCATCATAATGCACCTTTTCACCCGTATCATTATCCTCAAACTGAAGATCCACTTGAGTTGGCCTAGGATAATAATTTTTTAAAATGGGTGTTCTTGTGACTCGGTGTCCTTATTTTATCCTATTCACTTGTGGGTCTAAGGTTGACTCGGCAAATTGCTTTTCCAAATCAACAATTTATGTCTCTGTAATGATTGAGATGTTTAACTCAGTTAACTTCATTGAGCTCAATCGTTTTGCCAATGCATCAACAAAATTATCATCTGTTAGGGGTTTTCTTATCTTATATATATATATATATATATATATATATATTTTTTTTTTTTTTACAAAGTGAAAATTAAACGTACAAACAACTAAGCTAAGAAGCCTTATAAATAGAAAACTAAAAGCAAACTGAAAGACCAGGTGTCACAAAAGCTGAGGGGCACTATAATGCAACCTTGCACATTAGGCGGCATCTTTACTTTATAAAGTGGATCTAACTCAGCTTCAGGAGGTAGAACAGAAAGATTTTGAAAATGCAGCACATCGACAAAAATCTACAGGAATCAAAGACAATTATTCAATTGTTAACGTCTAGATATTAGACAACGTCTTAACTTTTCTTTATCATTCTCTTTTATCAGATAACCACTTTCACTTTTATCAAGGAAAAGCATTTCATACTTTATTTCTTTGGACGGATAGGAGGATAGATTCCAAAACAGTCGTCTTCATTGTCATTTCCAAAGTCTTCATCCATGTGATTCTAGGACGCGACTTCTGACTCTATATTCTCATCATCTAAGCCGTTGAGTTCAAGAATTTGCAAAACCTTTTCCTCCATATCTTTTTTAGAACAAGAAAGGCTGGATTCGATTAAAGACTTAGGTTTTTTAGTCTTTTTAGATGAATTAGGGATAGAACAAGGTAATTCAACTACAGACTACCTGTCAGGCAGGATTTTCCAGGCTTTGAAAGATGATGGCTTTAAATGATTGGAATTTATCCCACCAGTGAATAAATATTTTTCTTTCAAGCTAAGGAACAAAATCCTAAGCATTTTCATCATCGTCGACAAAATCATAATGCTATTTCAGGATCCAAGGAAGTTCATATATCATCATGAACCATAGAAATTGTTTCCTTTGTTCAGGATAATCAGAGTTTTCTTTTATAAAATTATCTAGACAAGAATGAATAATTGTCTGAGGCAATTAATCAACATTAGAACCTCAAACAATCAACCAAGTTTGAAACCAATTTGGGACTTTTTTCAGAGATTCGAGACGGAACTAGATAAACCAAGTGTGAGAGTAGTGAATGTTTTGGAAACATAAAACTATGTTTCACGCCTTTTGGTAATCCTAAAAGTTGTAGGCTTTATGACTCATATGAGGACTAGAGTGCAAGCGAATGTAGTTGGGGTTATTTCCCCATTCTTTCAAGGAGATGGCTTTTAATATCTGAATTTTGGAGAAAGTAATCATGTTGTTTGATTCACTTCTATATCTATGAACAATATCTAATTCAGATTCAATCAGAATTCTCTCATACCAATATCTTGACTTATAAAAAGGACGAATGTGATCACGATGGTTCATCAACTTACGTATGAGATAAAGATAAATATGAATCCTCTATGTCTATTAGAGCAATGGCTTTTCCTTGCCTTTATTATAAGGAAGAGCAGTTGAAATTGGGTTTGGATTTGCTTGGGAGGGAAAAGAAGAACGCTTCTGAATAAGTGGAACTACTTCTAAAGAGAGCTAGGGCTTGCTCCTTCTTCTTCATGTTTGCCCTATTAAAATTCATGCGTTAAAAAGTTAGGCAATGATTTTGATTCATCCTTAATATATTCAATATCAAAATCATTGCCAAGGATCCTTAATATATTTGTTTTGATGCTAAGTTTTTAAAATCTTTCAACAAAATATCCTTGGCAACCTTACAATCCACCTTAATCAAGAAATGCTTGTTAAGAAGATGACTTTCAAATATTATGGTTGCATGAATGATCGATAAAAGTTTCTTCTTAACAGTAGAATAGTTATTTCTAAGTTGGCTTCCAAACTCAAGAAGTTAAAATGAACTAAGGATTATTTGCCATCTTGGGTCCTTAGGACTCCTCTATAACCTTCGTCAAAACCATTAGTTTCAACAATCTTGAAAGCTTATGGATTTGCTAAAACTGGATATAATAGTTCTTTGACTTTTTTTTTTTTTCAAAAGTCTTACTGCTCGAGTTTGTTGGTCAAGTGCACTTTGCAAGCATTGAGAAGTTTTTGAGAAGTATTTGGTGGGCACAACTCCTTCATTTATATACATTAGGTCTGCTCCAAAATTAATGAGTGTTTATATTGAAAACCTAAAAGTCTTGTTAACAACAAAAGTAATCATATAATACCATTTTTGAGAAATTACCTTGTCGATGCTGCTACATATTTCAAATGTTGAGATGCTATTGTTTGGGTCAGTTGGTTTCAAGACTGGTTGATACTCTGGAGGCTTATTCTTCTTCCTTTCTACAAGGTCATCTATCAGATGTTGAAACTCGCTTTCAGTTTCAGTTTTATTGTCTTAACTCCGAACGTAAAGGCCAAACATCATCTAAAAAACCTTTTAGGAAAACCACGAGATTTCACAAAAAATATTCGAAAAATATTCCACATAGATCCTCAAAACCTTATAGGACATTTCCAAATGAAAAATACATCCTAGTAAACAAGAAGGAGGGAAGAAATGATCGGATCAAAAACCCCTTGTTTGCTATAAGTGTGGAAAGTTGGACATATGAGACCTCAATGTCAGATGAAAGAAAAGATTAATGACCTAAATCTCGATGAAGGTCTGAAGAGACAATCGTGCCAGTTAATGCTAAAATCTTTTGATTCTGAAGAAAACAAAAATAAAGTTACAGTCCTTGAAGATAAACTGTTTACATCAGAAACTTGAGCAATAAGACTTTTGAAAATAAAAGTCAAAGAACTACTGTGTCTAGCTTTAGCAAATCCAGAAGCTTTCAAGATTGTAGAAATTGATGCTTCTGACGAAGACTATAGAGGAGTCATGAAGCAAATGACCTAATACGGCAGAGAATCCTTAGTTCGTTTTACTTCTGGAGTCTAGAAGTAAGCTTAGAAAAACTATTATACTATTCAGAAAGAATTTTTATTGATATTTCATGCAATCACAAAATTTGAAAGTGATCGTCTTATCAAGCGTTTCCTGATTAACGTGGATTGTAAGGCCCCAAGGATATTTTGTTGAAAGATGTTAAAAACTTAGTATCAAAACAAATATTTGATAGATGGCAAACAATCTTGTCAGCATTTGATTTTGATATTAAATATATTAAGGGTGAATCAAACTCTTTGCCTGACTTTTTAGCGCGTAAATTTTTGTAGGGTAAACATGAAAAAGAAGGACCAGGCCTTAGCTCTATCTAGAAGTTACGCCTCTAAAGGGTTCTTCTTCTTCCTCTAAGGCAAATCCAAACCTATTTCAACTACTTTCTTTATAACAAAGGTAGGGAAAAAGCCATTGCTGACAATTCTTTCACTTGGTCAATGGCAATTCCTCTGATGAATATAGAGGATTCAGATTTATCTTTATCTCCTAGGCAAGTTGGTGAAAAATATCATCATGACCACATTCATCCTTTTTATAAGCCAAGATATTGGTATGAGAGAATTCTGATTGAATCTGAATTAGTTGATGTTGTTCATAGATACATAAGTGAATTTAACAACATGATTGCTTTCTCCAAAATTCATATACTGAAAATCATCTCCTTGGAAAAATGGGAAAATATATCCTACGACATTCAACAGCACTCTAACCTTGATATGAGTCCTAGAGGCTACAATTTTTTGGATTACCAAAAGACGTGGGACATAGTTCTATGTTTCCAAAACATTCGTTATTCTCACACTTGGTATATCTAGTTCCACCTTAGATCTCTGAAAGAGATCACAAATTGGTTTTGAACTTGGTTTATTATTTGGGTATCTAATGTCGATTATTTGCCTCACACAAATGAAACTTTTTCTGCGGTTCATGATAATATATCAACTTCCTTGGATCCTGAAATGGGATTGTAATTTTGTTGACGATGATGAAAATGCTTGGGATTTTGTTTCACAGCTTGAAAGAAAAATATTTATTCGCTAGTGGGATAAATTTCATCTGGATCATTTAAAGCCATCATCTTTCAAAGCCTAGAAAACCCTGCCTGATGGGCAGCCTGTAGCTAAGTTATCTTATTCTACCTTTGATTCATCCAAAAGATTGAAAAACTTAAGCCGTTAATCGAAACCACCCCTTCCTGTTCTAAAAATAAAATAAAAATTGAAGAAAAAGGTTTTGAAAATTCTTGAACTCAATGGCTTAGATGCTGAGGATATGGAGTCAGAAGCCGCGTCATCCCATCATCACATGGATGAAGACTTCAGAGGTGACAACGAAGGAAACTCTTTTGGAATCTGTCATCCTATTCGTCCAAAGAAATAAAGCATGAAATGCTTTTCTATGATTAAGTGATTCTCTGATAAAAGAGAAGGTGATAAAGAAAAGTTAAGATGTTGTCTGATATCTAAACCTCAACGATTATTCTCTTCTTGAATAGTTGTCCTTGGTTCTTGTAGATTTTTGTCGGTGTGCTTCTTTTTCAGAATCTTTATGTTCAACCTCGTGAAGCTGAGTCTCCACTTCATAAAGTGAAGATGCCACCCAATGTGCAAGGCTGCTTTATAGTGCCTTTTTGCTTTTACGACACCATCTTTCAATTTGCTTTTAGTTTTCTGTTTATAAGGCTTCTTAGCTCAGTTGTTTGTGCACTTAATTTTCACTGTGTAAAATATTCTCTTTGAGTGCTTCCTCTATTGAGTGTTATCTTTGTACCAAAACTCTGAAGTGCTTCCTTGTAAGTTTGGGGATCAATAAATAAAGGAAATTTTTATTTGAACTCAAATAATCTCTTTGTACACCCAATTTACTCTCTACACTAATATTATTTTTTACTAAACTAAAAATATCTCTTTAAATCCAAATTTATTACCTAAACTACCCTCACAAACCCTATTCAATATATAAATTTATATTTACACCCATTCAAAAATATAAAAAAAAAAAAAACCACATAATTCATTAAACTTTTAAACTTTCTGGGCTGAAATATTTACTTATGCAGTAACATACATGTGAATGATTTCTCATGCACCGAGTGATATTATCAATCAAAATAGGCTTTTGGGTTATTTGTCTCAATGCAGTAGATCCTCAAAACCATATATATGTCGTAGAGTTCAACATTTTTTATTTGAAAATGATGGTTCAATCTGTAATAGTCTAGTAACAACATGTTTGGCTCAGTTGAAACCTCTAAAACTGTGTCTCCAATAATAAAGGATCCAAGGGAAGTAGGAACTTCATGAAGAAACCAAAGGAAAACGGAAGAATGGTTTTACTGAATAATCCTCTTCTCATTTACTAACTTAATTATTGCACTTACATTTGGGATATATATCAAAGCCATGTACAAAACTTTCTCTAACAACCTGTAACAAATATAACAACCTAACCAAAACTATACAGGTGTAACAAGAATAATTGGCTGCCTAAACTATATGAACTATCATGACTTGGCATCTTTATCTTTACACCCCCTCAACCTGAGCTTGGAAAGACTAGGAGTTCCAAGAGAAAGCTTGGATTGAAGAAAGAGAAACCGATTCTTAGACAAAGATTTAGTGTGAATATCAGTTATCTGGTCCTAGCTGCAAACATACTGAACTTTAACCAGATTTGCAAGAACCAGCTCCCTTATATAGTGGTAATCAATTTCCATATGTTTGGTTCTTGCATGAAAGATAGGATTTGATGCAATGGAGATGGCAGAAATGTTATCACACCAAATGGTAGGTTTAACAGAGGAAGAGAAACCAAAATCTCTGAAAACTTTACAGATCAATGTAACTTCAGCTGCAGTGTGAGCTAGAGAATGATATTCAGCCTCAGTAGAAGAACAAGCTACTATATGCTACTTTTTAGCACTCCGGTTCACTAAGTTTGATCCAAGAAACACATAAAATCCATGATCTCCTATCAAAAATGCAGCTAGCCCAGTCTCCATCAGAGTAAGCTGATAGAGTGAGAGGGCCTTTATGAAACCATATACCATGTGAAGATCTTCCTTTGAGAAATCTGAGTATTCTCTTTGTAGCTTGCAGATGTAACTCAGTTGGAGTATGCATGAATTGGCATACTTGATTAACTGCAAATGAGATATTAGGCCGAGTCCACTGTTGGCCTCCCACAATGAATCTATACTCTATTGGATTTTCCAAAGTTGTACCACTATGATCCAATTTGGCAGTTCCAAGAGGTGTAGAACAAGGCTTCACACCCTTCATTTTTGTCTTTTGTAACAAGTCCATCAGATATTTGCCCTGATGTAGAAAGAGTCCCTCTTTGGTTCGTTGAACTTCAAGACCCAAGAAATAATGTAAGGAACCTAAGTCCTTTATAGGGAACAAAGAACTCAGTTTCTTGATGAATAGATTACACACTGATCAATCTAGACCACTGACCAATATGTCATCCACATATACAAGGACAATAACAAGAACTGGAACCTTGAGAACAAAGAAAGATGCATAAGATGATGATTGAGTGAAACCAAGAGAATTAAGAGCTTGAAACAATTTATCAAACCATGCCCTTGGAGCCTATTTGAGTCCATACAAGGACTTTTTGAGTTGACACACATGATTTGGAAAGTTTAGATTACTGAAACCAGGTGGCTAATGCATGAATACTTCTTCTTTTAAATCATCATGAAGAAATGCATTACTAATATCAAGTTGATGCAAAAACCAATTAAATTGCTAAGCAAAAGTTAACAAAATTCTGATAGTGACAGGCTTTGCCACAGGACTAAAGGTTTCTTGATAGTCCAGACCCTCTTTTTTATGAAAACCTTTGACAACAAGTCGGGCTTTATACCTATCAATGGTTCCATCACTGTTCTTATTGATTCGAAATACCCACTTACATCCTATAACATTCTTGGATGAAGAAGAATGAACCAGAATCCATGTTCCACTTGATTGGAGGGCATTAAATTCATCTTGCATGGCTGATCTCCACTCAGCAAATTTAGAGGCCTGATTATAGGTTGTTGGTATATAATCAAGAGAGGATGATAAAGGGTGTTTGGTAGCAATGTAAGCTTTAGGCTTAAAAATGCCATTCTTTGATCTAGTAATCATAGGATGAATGTTTTGGATTGGTAAAGATGGAGAAGATGAGTGAGATTGTAAAGAGCTAAAATTGTGTAGTGATACAAATTCACTAGATGTATGAGCATTTAAAGAATGATTGATGGAGTGAGAACGTGGTAAGATAGATTGGGAATTGGAAATGGGAAATTGCAGGTCAATAATAGAAGAGACATTAGGGATAGAATCAGAAGTTGAAGCTGACTTGGTAGTAAAGGGAAAAGACTTCTCATCAAATAAGACATGACATGCCGAGAGTTGTAGACTATGTCAATGGTCATGTCTAAACACCTATAACCCTTATGTTGTAAACCATACCCAAGGAAAACACACTGCTTGCTTTTGCCATCAAGTTTAGAGGTGACATAAGGTTTTAACCATGGGTAACAACTACACCCAAAAACCTTTAGCTTAGTATAATCTGGTAATGTATGAAATAATAACTCTCATGGAGATTTTGCAAGACCAGAAATGGGCAACCTGTTAATCTAGTAGCAGTGGATAAAGCTTCAACCCAATAAACTTTAGGAACATTAGAAGCTACTAACAATGTTCTGGCTATTTCTACAAGATGCATATGCTTTCGTTCTACACATCCATTCTGTTCAGGTGTATGTGGGCAACTGAACTGATGAGAAATTCCATGCAAATTAAGATAAGACTGAAAAGAAGCACTAGTGAATTCACCCCCTAGGTCAAAACATATAGCCTTTATTTGATTACCAACAAATTTTTCCACATAGTTCTTGAAAGTTACAAAGGTAGAATACACCTCAGATTTTCTTCTCAAAGGAAAGAATCAAATATATCTGGTGTAATCATCTACTAACAGCAGGTAATACTGAAAACCATTCACAGAAGTTACAAGGGCAAGTCCTCATACATCACAATGAACTAAAGTTAGACTATGGGATGTGGATGAACCAGCAGGGTGAAAAGGCAGTTTATGGTTTTTAGTTATAGCATAATCCGAACATAAAAAGTCAACTGAGGATTTACCTTGCAGTGCAAGCTTATTACCAGAAATCACTTTTTCGAAAAATATTGGAGGAGGGATAACCTAATCTACTATGCCAAATCTTCACTAGAGCTTTAATACTAACAAATGTTGATGAAGAAATTGAAGAAGAGGTATCATTTGAAGTAGAGCTTTGCAAAGGATAGGATTCATCTCAAACTAGTCCCCGCAAAAGCATATTCCCTGTAGAACAATCCTTTACAAGGGATCCATCAGAATCAAGTGTCAATGAACATGAATTGTCTTTGACAAATTGAAAAACAGACGACAAGTTGGGCTTCATTTGAGGAACATGAAGTACATTTTTCAATTTAAAAGAAGTACTAGGAGTATGTAACAAAGATGAACCAATATGGTTGATGGATAACCTTTACCATCACCAATATACACTTTATCTTCACCCGTGTAAGGGGATGGAGAAGAGAAGTTGGAGATGTCATTGGTAATGTGAGAAGTTGCACCATAATCAATGAGCCAGGAAGAAGGAGATGGCTTTGATGTATAATGCACACACATTACAGCAAGCTTTGCTAGAGGGATTTTACCAGAAATTTCTGGATTCATGTGATCAAAGCAATCTATGGCCTCATGACTTGTATTTCCACAGATCTAGCAAGAAATACAAACACCAGAGGAAAAAGAACCACGAAAGTTGTAATTATGACCACGATTGGAACCAGAAGTGAAGCCAGAATTGTAGTTGCCCCGATTATTGCCTTTATTGCCCCGATTGTCGGAAAATCGATTGTTCCTGCCATGATTGGAGTTATTTTGAAAAGAGTTGTGAAGTGGTGGATGTTGAGCAGCAAATGCTTGAGGTGGTGCAGGAAGAAAAGGTGGTGAAGCTTGGACCGAGAGAGCACGAAACGGTTTAGTGGTTGCAGATGAGGTAATTTTCTTCCTTCGATTCATGGAAAGCTCTTTTGTAAGTAACAATCCATGTAATTCACCAAGAGATGTTGAAGAGAGACGGAGCATGATAGAATCAATGAAGGATTTGAACTCATCAGGAAGACCAGCCAGTGTAGCAGCAATAAGATCAAGGTCTAAAACAGAAGCTCCCGCTGCAGTGAGGGAATCAAAAATATCCTTGATCTGTTGCAGATAGTTGGCTATTGATTGGGAGCCCTTCTGAATACACTGAAAACAAGAACGAAGCTAATGAATATGAGCATCAAAAACACCTCCAAAACGCTGTTCAAGTTTGAGCCACATATCTCTGAACGAAGAAACACCAATAGTAAATGGAATGACTTCCTCAGAGAGTGTTGAATTGAACCAAATGAGAAGATTCTGATCCTTCTCATACCAGCTCTTGAAAGCAGGATTGATCGATCGATATGGTAAAAACGGCGCCGAACAAGGCTCAGTTCCATCAATAAGTCCAAGAAGCTTGTAGTGACGAAGAATTGGGGCAAAAAGAGCACACCGTGGCAGATAATTCGAATGCTTGAGCTTGATCAGCACCATGCTACTGATGTTTTGAATTGTAAGAGAAGTGTAGGATTGGGACGAATTAGGGTTTGGAAAGGAAGAATTGGGATTTTGAGTCGAAATCGGAGAAGATGATTCATTAGGTGACGCCATCAGAGATCAAGATTAAGAAGACAAAAAATCAAGATCGGAGAACAACAACAGTTAATTTCTTATAGATTGGAGATCAATCAAGAGATCGGAGAAGCACAGCTGAAGAGACTAAGATCGAAGAGTGTCGTGAGGCGGTGGCAATGGATACCACGAAGAAACCAAAGGAAAACGGAAGAATGGTTTTACTGAATAATCCTCTTCTCATTTATTGACTTAATTATTACACTAAAGACATGTACAAAACTTTCTCTAACAACCTATAACAAATATAACAACCTAACCAAAACTATACAGGTGTAACAAGAATAATTGGCTGCCTAAACTATATGAACTGTCATGACTTGGTATCTTTATCTTTACTTCACTTGTAGAATACCAACTAGAGGTGCATGATGAAATGACTAAGTCAGTGAATGTTGTTCTTGCAAAGGCGAAGGATATTTGGCCAATTGTACAATCAGGATTTGTGAATGAAGTACCGAAGACTTTGAGGTAACACATTATTTTCTATCGTTAATCTATTGCTAATTTGTTTTCCCTAAAACATGAGAGAATAGACAAAATAAAACGAAATTTTCTCTTCAGGCACCAAAAATATATGCATGCTTTGAGATTATGCATTTATAGCATCTAGTCAGGAGACTGAGCTGGTTTAACGGGATCATCCACCAAGGGAATGTCTAATATATAATTCGAATATGCTGTTAAAGGGATCATCAGGCCTGCTTTGCATGTGAAGATGGAAAACCTGGCAATGCGGCTGAGTTGTTTGGGAGGGTTTCGCAAAAAATAAAGGTGAATCGTTATAGTGAGGCACTTAATGATCTTAAGCCGCTATAGAGGCACACCCAACAGTATTAGAAGCATATTATCGGTCATCTGTTATTCATTAGAACGATATGCAGATACTTTTTAAATAATTACCATTCTAACATAATAAATTTGGTTTCGTTGAAAACTGTTCCATCATATGTAATTTCTATTTGAAGTTTTGGAGAAAATTAGAATGTTACAAGTAATTATTGACTCTATCAAATTTACGAAAACAAAACTTGCATAAATCAATTTATAGTTTAGTTTGAAGATTCAAAACTTCAAAATCATCATTCATGGGTCAACAAAAGCTTGTTTTTCTCTATAAGAGAGTCTTAGGGTTTTAGGTCATAGTGAACGAAGGATAACGGTTGTATGAAGGTAGAGTTTGATTATTGGATGGGTTTATTGATAAATTTTAGTTTTGTTGTTAATTTGATCTTGTATTTGATGGTAATTATGCAATAGGTTAAAGAAGATAATTCACATTTAAAATTTAAGTTGGATGTAGAGAGAAGTTATATGGGTTCAAATAAAATTTCCCATAAATAAATATGAGTCTACTTTATCTATATCTACTTTATGTCTATTTTATCTTTTCTAATCGCAGTTTTTAATTATCCTTTACTTCACCTTCCTTTGTCTGTTCCAAGTTTTTTTACCTTCCTCATCCCTCAGAGTTTGAATGTTGAGTTGGAAATAATTAGGACCAGTACATAAGAAATAACAATCAATATTCGTAGCCAAATGTTTGCATAAGTTACATCAAAAATCGAAGAGAAGTATGTACCCTACACCTGCGAGGAGCTTCCAAAGTTTTGCTAAGATTGTCTGAACACTGATGAAGGGAATAAACAATTGCCAAGGTATATGATCGACTGCGAGGAGCTTCCAATGCTTAATAGAGGGAGGAGTTATGTTTTGTTTGGTTTGATTGTGTTGATTTTCTTTGTTGTGTTTTTGTATTTCATCATGAAAGTGATTACAATGTACAACCCACATAAATAGGGAGAAGGCCTTCCTTAATTTACACCACAACAGATGGCTTAGGGAAGGCAAAACAACAATACTGAAATTAGGGCATTGGCTCTATGATTAAGGGGAGTTGACAACCTAGACTCCTAAACACAAGGAACCCGGTTATTAACCTCCTGGGGAACAACCAATACTCAGGCAGACACAAGCTTGAACAGTTGACAAAGCCTCTTAATACCTAATAACACGGAAGCCATCCTAATATCTAGGAAACCCTAATAACCACTGGTACTTCCAATACTCCCCCTCAAGCTGGATCCAGGAGATTTATGGAGCCAAGCTTGGACAGAAGACGTTGAAACTAATGCGAGGCCAAGGGCTTGGTTAAGATGTCGGCCAGTTGGTCAATGATGCGGGTGTAGTGTGTCTGAATCACCTGTGACTGAACTTGTTCCCGAATGTAGTGGCAATCAACTTCAATGTGTTTCGTCCTCTCGTGGAACACTGGGTTGGATGCAATATGCATTGCAGCCTGGTTATCACAAAATAAGGACATAGGAAGTGTGGTTGGTTCACCCAAATCACACAGAAGACCCTTCAACCATATCAATTCACATGCAGTTGAAGCCATGGCACGATACTCGGCTTCTGCACTTGACCTAGCGATGACAGTTTGCTTTTTACTCTTCCAGGTGACCAGGTTCCCACCTACAAATGTGCAGTAGCCAGTAGTGGACTTACGATCGATGGCGTTGTCTGCCCAATCAACATCGCAATACCCCATGATTTGGGTATTTTCATTCTTCTTCATGATGATACCTCGTCCCACAGAACCTTTCAAGTAACGTAGGATCCTTTTAACAAGATTCAGATGTTCGAGTGTTGGGGATTGCATGAATTGGCTCACGACACTCACAGAATGAGTGATGTCGGGTCTGGTGATGGTTAGATAAATCAACTTACCCACCAGCCTCTGATAATAGCTGATATCCGTGAGTGGCGTGCCATCCAAGGTAGGTTTCATTTTGTTGTCGAGAGGGGTGATGGCAGGTTTTGCATCGATCATGTTGGCTTCCTTGAGTAAGTCCAGGACATACTTCCGTTGGTTAAAGAATAGTCCTTTGTGAGAGGTTGCCATTTCTATACCAAGGAAGTACTTCAGGATTCCAAGGTCTTTGATTGCAAACCTTTGTCTGAGAGATTGTTTCAGGTTGTAGATCTCGTCAGGATTATCCCCCGTGATTATCAAGTCATCGACATAGATCAGTACAACCAGTTTGCCCACTGCTCCAGTTCGAACAAAGAGTGAGGAATCTGCATTGCTACTTTTGAAACCAACGCTGATGAGTACTGAGCTTAACTTGGCATACCAAGCTCGGGGAGACTGCTTCAGCCCATAGATAGATTTGTGCAATTTGCACACTAAGTCAGGTTCATTGCTTTGGGGATGCCCTGGTGGCAACTTCATGTAGACTTCTTCTTGGAGATCGCCGTGCAAGAATGCATTTTTTACGTCCGTTTGGTACATGGACCACCCCTTGTTTACAGCCACAGACAATAGAACCCTGACTGAGTTCATTTTTGCCACCGGTGCAAATGTTTCTTTGTAGTCCACATCAAACGTTTGAGTGAATCCCCGAGCCACCAACCTTGCTTTGTGTCTCTCAATCGATCCATCTGAATTGAATTTGAACTTGTAGATCCATTTACAGCCCACGGCTTTCTTGCCTTTTGGAAGTTTGGTGATGGTCCAGGTTTTGTGTTGGTCTAGGGCTTGAAGTTCTTCATTCATTGCCTTCTTCCACACTCCTTGGCTGTTGGCATCATCAAAACTCTGAGGTTCACTATATCGTGAAATGCTACTTAGGTAGGATGCATGTTCATGTGTCACTCTTCTGTACGTCACATAGTTGGAGATGGGATGTGTGGGTTTGTAGGTGACAAAGTCTTGAAACCTTGTGGGAAGTTGTCTCGCACGCATTGGATTTCGGCGTGGAGCAGGAGTAGGTGTCTCACATCCATTGGCACCTTGAATTTCAGTGTGAGTATCATCTTGGTTGTCCCCACCTTCGTGCAGTGTATCTCCTGAGGTGCAGCTGTCAATGTCACCATCTGTGACTTCATGGTTGTGACCTTGTTCTGATGAGGCTTCAAGCTCGACGTTTGGCAGTGGGAACACATCTAAAATACTACTATCCCCTTGGCTTGTCATTTCACATTGTTTGCCAAAAAAAGGGTTAGTTTCATGGAATTGAACATCTTTGGACACAAGTAATCTCCTCAGTTGAGGATTATAACACTTGTATCCCTTTTGTGAAGAAGAGTAACCAAGAAATATACATTTAGCAGCTCTGGGATCTAGTTTGTCTCGGTGATGAGATTGAATGTGGACAAAACATATGCAGCCAAAAACCCTAAGATGTGAGAGGTCGATCTTGCTTCCTTTCATCACTTCAAGAGGGGACTTGAACTCCAAGACTCGGCTGGGGAGTCTATTGATGATATAAGCAGTTGCCGTAACCCCTTGAGACCAAAATCTCTTTGGTACATTCATTTGTAACATTAGAGCTCTAGTTTTTTCAAGCAAGTCACGGTTTTTTCGTTCGGCAACACCGTTTTGCTAAGGTGTACCAACGCAACTTGTTTGGTGCATAATGCCATGAGTGCTTAAATAATGTTTCATGATATGAGATGTGTATTCGGTACCATTATCAGATCTGAGAGTTTGGATTTGAGAGGAGAAATGGTTTTTAACAAGGTTATGGAAGTCTTTGAACACTTCCATTACTTCATGCTTATACTTTAAAAGATATAACCATGTGACTCGAGAGAAGTCATCCGCAAAGATCACAAAGTACTTATAACCATCAAAAGATTCATTAATAGGTCCTCATACATCAGAATGGACTAGTTCAAAACATCTACTAGTTCTGGACAATGAAGATTTGAAAGGTAACCGAGTGGCCTTAGACAAATGGCAGGTTTCACATGAGGTTACATCCTTTCCTAGATTTGGAAACAAGGTCGACAAAATGGTTGGGGCCGGGCGAGCTAAACGTTGATGCCACAATTGGTTCTCTTGAATGGGATTGAACTTGACTTGGAACCCCCTGGGATTGTTCTTTGACATGTAATAGAGACCATCTAGGAAAAACCCTTCACCAATCGTCTTCTTGGTGGCACAATCCTGAAAAATGACATTGTGAGGGGAGAATATGGCCAAACAGTTCAAGGTTTTTGTGATTTTACCCACAGAAAGGAGTTGAAATGGAAAGGAAGGAACATATAGGGTCACTGACTCAATTACATCAGACATGAGGTTTATTTTTTCCTTTCCTAAAACCCTTGCATTCTCCCCATTTGCAGTTGAAACTCAAGAGGGATTTGATAATTTTTCAAACTTATTAGGCTTAGATATATGGTTGGTCATATGATCTGTGGCACCCAAATCCACAACCCAAAAATCATGCAACATATTTATATTAAGAGCAGTTTTAAAAGCTTTCATGATACCTTGCATGTCTTCTTGGGGTATGGCTTTTGAGTCCTCCAGGAAACCAGCAAACTTGCCTAGTAAAGCCGTCGAGTTTTCTTCTTCCAAGTTGTCTCCTCGGTTGCTTCCAGCACTTCCTTTCCTGCCTTGAAGGTACAATGCAAACTCATTCATGAGTTCAGCAGGATTTGCTGTGAAGGTTTTTAATGTGTCAGACCCCTTAGAAGTAGAGGCAGAAGCATGATTAGCACGATGTACAGTACGGTTCATCCTTTGTGTACCCTTGTTGTCCTTCATGAAGTCCGGTTTTAATTCTGGATGTAAAATCCAGCACATTTCCTTGACATGACCGGTATAGTTACAGTGTTGACATTTCAAATGTGGGTGCTTTCCTTTGTACTTCCTCTCGTTGGTCAGATAAGCCCTGGCATCAGGTACACTAGCCTTTGTACCCATGTTCATGACCTTCCTCCTCACTTCTTCACGTTGGATTGTTGCACATACACTGGTGAAGGAAGGGAGTTCAGAGTTCATGAGTATGTGACTTCGTAGATCTTCATATTCTGAATTGAGACTAGACAGAAGTTGAAATATCTTGTCTTCTTCTGCTCGTTTGCGAATCACAGCAGCATCGATCGTATGAGGACGATATGTTTCTAATTCATTCCACATGCTTTTCATGCTCCCTAAGAGTTGCACAAATGGTTTACCTTCTTGTTGTAGATTGGATATGTCCCTTTTCAGTTGGAAGACTCGTGCAGCATTATTCTGACTGCCATACATTTCCTTGACAGTCTCCCATAACTGAAATGAGGATTCCGAATAGCTGAATATTTCAGCTAGCTTGCGATCCATGGAATTGATGAGCCACGACATAACCAGCTGATCTTTGCTAAGCCAGGATTCATAGTTTGGTGAGGAAGCATCAGGTACTTCGATGCTCCCATTTATGAACCCTAACCTGGACCTTCCACCTAGAGCGAGGGATACAGCTCTCGACCAAGGCAAATAGTTAAACTCATTCAACAGAACTGAGCTTAACCTTTGATTTGGATTAACATCCATCTCAGGCATATTCCCGGATGAAATCACCGATGAACTTTCAGCATCTGATCTTAATGGATTTTCTTCAGCCATGTTGGAGGATGAACACGCTCAACAAGTAGTAAAGCAGAAGCAGGTTATTTTCCCTGCTCTGATACCATGTTGATTTTCTTTGTTGTGTTTTTGTATTTCATCATGAAAGTGATTACAATGTACAACCCACATAAATAGGGAGAAGGCCTTCCTTAATTTATGCCACAACAGATGGCTTAGGGAAGGCAAAACAACAATACTGAAATTAGGGCATTGGCTCTATGATTAAGGGGAGTTGACAACCTAGACTCCTAAACACAAGGAACCCGGTTATTAACCTCCTGGGGAACAACCAATACTCGGGCAGACACAAGCTTGAACAGTTGACAAAGCCTCTTAATACCTGATAACACGGAAGCCATCCTAATATCTAGGAAACCCTAATAACCACTGGTACTTCCAATAGATTGCTTCGAACCGCTTTGTTTCTCAACGTATCAAATTGTGTCCTTTTGATTTTTTGTCAATACCATAAATCCTTTAGTTCGCGTTGATGTCTAGCTTTAACATCTGCAGATTGCCCAACACCTATGAAAATCAATTCCCTAAGTATGGACAGGTTTGCTAGTGATTTGCCCATATGCGCTTTAATATATAACAACGTCGAAATTTAGCTAAAAATTCATGCTCTTCTTGAAAAAAGTACTTGGAAAAAGAGTTTCCATCGAAAGCAATTGTTAGTTCTTTGCTTCTCAAACATATAAGCACTATTAAGGCTATATTAGGGTGAAGGATTTCCAAGTTTGGATGGATTGAAACCAAATTAGTTAGTAAGAAATGGACTATAAAAAGTTTGATAGAGGAACTAGAAAAGACATTCATGAGGACTTTTTCTTACCCGCTCTGTAAAACATTTTGTAGTCTATTCCTTACTAGCTTATCCTCAATCAATTGAGACTTGGAACTCCGTCACCCAAACACACTCGTTTTGCGAAACCTATAAAAAAAGGTTTCGATTTTTGAAAACGCTTTGTTTCCTTTATATATACATACAAGACAATCCCTTGAAGAGTAAGAAAATGTATATTATATTTATTATAATACTTATGGAACAAGGAATCCTAAAGAAGTATTTTACCACGTTGAGGCCCAAAGAAGAAGTATTTATCAACTTTTTTTCTATGCAGCGATATATAGAATTTGATATCGAACTTACCATCTATGTGATTCAAACCTAAAACATATCCAAAGAAAGCCACTAAATGGCTTCTTTATAGAACTTTAGCATATAGAGGCCGCTAATACGATGGAATCTTTCTGATATTGTTTTTGTTACGTATAAGTATTCCTAGATGTCTAATTTTTCTGCTACGCTTGCGTGTCTTTGAAATATATGTTATATAACATAGAGACAGGAGGTAGATAGCAGTCAAAACTATCAAAAACATCGTCTTATCGATCATCATCGAATTGGATGAATGCTGGTAATTTTGGCGATTTCCCTGACGATTTGTTAACGGAAATTCTGTCAGCTTCCAAGCAGTTGATTCGTTTTTCAATCTGTGTGTTTCCAAGTGATAAGCTTGGAAGGGGAAGACTGACTTGCTAGACTGACTTCGTTGTCGTTGTCAAATGTGCTACTGCTAGCTCCGCTGTTTGAAAGACTAGAGTTTCCCCGATTGAAAGAAGATCCAGTTACGGTAGGGAAATATAATGGCTTGGTCTTGTGCTGCAAAACCAAATATTTCCCACTTGCTTACTACATATGCAATCCACACACCCTGAGCTAGGTTGTGCGATGATTTACTTCACGGGTGAGGTCTCTGGTTCAAGTCCAAGATGGCCCAGCTGTACCAAGGAAAAGAAGAGAAGCGGCATTGACTCCATGCATGCTCCACTTGGCTCGGGGGGATAGCGCTTCCTCCAACCCCTATCCGAAGCCACAGCCGCAGGTTCGGGGTCGCACGAGTGGGATTCGTCTGCGATATGCCCTACTATAACTATGAGGAAGCTGATAAGAAGGGACAACATTTCGTGCAGCTTAATTCGACTTTCACCGTCTATATTTTGTTAACAGTAACTCGAGCATTCCGGCAAAACATGTAACACTCAAATTAAAGAAACATCTAAATGGCAATGAGTCTTCGTTCTAGCACACATTTAGGACAAACTTCAACGTAAACCAAATAAATTTGCTTACATAATTAAAAAAACGTCTAAAATTCCTGAATTTTTCCTTGTAACACACATTGGGGACAAATTTCAATTGCACACGATACAGTTGTGTAGAATCTAATCCCTGTGAAATATAAACTGAAAGGGTGTTTCAATTTCAATTGAGGTAAAGGAAAATATCACATGCGGATGGTACGGGCCTTGTACAAGCAGATATAGGCCATATGCCAATCACCTGAAACAAGCAAAAACTATTAGAGTGACGGCAATATTAAGCTAACCAGATAGATGCCAAAGCGGCGGGGTGCAAGCAGAAAGAGTATTGCCCCAGACATCAGTAAGTAGGTTTAGGCACTGCTAATTGACAAGTTCACAGGTGAGCCGCTCGGCTGTTAGAGATCTATATATGCTATAAGATACATAATGGCATTGCATGGATTTTTATCAACTTTCTCGTAAGAAGAATTTTCAGCAATCTTACCTCCTCCAGAGAGTTTGGTGATGTCTTCCTCCTTCTGTGGGTAGGGATTGTCATCGTCATATTGGATCCATTTCCCTTGACCAAACAAAATAATTCCATGAGTTAAAAGGTTTGAATTTATCACATGCAGACAAACTAGCAGTTATTCCAGAAAACTGACCACTTTCTTGCTTGACCCAGGCAACATAATGGCCAGAGTCTGCACTACGGCCCTTGTGTGTCAGCACAGCAACCAAATCATAAATTCCAGTCATATCACCTGCAGCAAATGGACGGCGAAATAAGTGCTAACTAAGGACTCAAACAACCAGAGTGGAAAGAAGAAAAAAAAAAAAAAAAAAATCACAAGGTTGAACTTATGAAGGTTGATTGATTTTTACCTTCTTCTGATGTAGGATTAGATGATTCTCCACTTCTGTTTGAGGATCCCTGCATGCAGAAAAGAGGGTGATGCTTTATACGTATTCAAATAGGCAGTGCATGAGGTTTCTGAGAAAAAGTGTATAGCTAGGTTGTATAATCACCTCCACATCAGACATCTTGATATCCTTGTCTTTTGAATCAGAGCTCTTTTCACTGGGTTTCAAACCAAGTTTTTTACCTTCCTCATCCCTCAGTCTCTGAAAGTTGAGGTTGGAAATAATTAGGACCAGTACAACAGAATAACAGTCAATGTTTTTTACCAAATGTTGACATAAGTTCATCAAAATCAAAGAGAAGTACATACCTGACGAGGAGCTTCCAATGTTTTGCGAAGATCATCTGAACACAGATCAAAAATATCCAATTGCAAAGGGTAATCGACTTTCTAAGACAAGAGAAAACAGTTTATTAGGCAGTGTTGCTAATAACAGTTTCATAATAAGATAGCACTGCAGTAAACTTGCCAAAAAAAAAAAAAAACTGTAAAGCATATTCAACACATATGCAGAAACTCTTTTAAGGAAATAACTTCTTTTTCCACCTAAAATGATATGGAAGGAGACAAACGACAAATTTGTACATCAGAAGGAAAAAAAAAGGCATTACCCGCAAAATCTTGGCCTTCTGATTTGATTCCCTCTTCCAGAAAAAACGTACAAACTGAATGGTCAGGTACCTAGACGGAAAAAAAAAAAAAAAAAAACTAACTGTAAGATTCCCCTTTTGTAATATTTTTTTGAGTTAAGTCAAAGAGCAGACTACACACAATTAGCCACCCATCCAGAACTTGGGGCCTGTTTGATAACCATATCGATTTTAGCTCATAATTTTTATTTTTTGTGCTAGAAATAGAAATAAAGCATAGGGGAGAATGAGGAATGGAAAGGGATGAACAGAGGTGGTGGGAAGGAGAGAGAAATGAAGATTGTATGAAAACAAAAACATGAAAGTGAAAACAACTTGGAATTGTTTCCAGTTTTTGGTTGTTTGGTTTTCATTTTGTGTGTGTATGGACTCCTATGGAGCATTTCATACATAGTCCTTTTCGCATTTCTTCCACCTTCCTTCCTTTACCTTTCTTATTTCCACCTTTCTCCTACATTCTTCATAGCACAAAAAATGAAAACTAAAACTAAAACTAAAACCGAAATGATTAACAATCAGAACCTTAAATAAGCGCACAAGATACTAAGCGGACTATGTAATAGTGCAAATCATTACATGTTGGTGACTAACAGGTTAGAATCAAGAATAATGTATTCATATACATGTAGTCATTTTTGTACCTTGGAAGGCCATTGATAAGAGACTCCTTGACATAGATGGCACTACGCCCCAAGGAAGGAGAATTTTTTTCCAGTTCTGATTTTAAACCCTGCATGAAGAAGTGTAATATATGAGGACCCTCTAATTACTATCGAGTATCTTGATAATATCATCACACGTTCTAGCACGCACACACAAAATGAAATGAAGAAGATTATTCTTACATGTTTTAACCCTTCATGCAAATGGTTCACCTCATGTGATATGTGGCACTTCAGAGAATAAACTGACTCTGCTTCTGAGCTTTCTTCCCCACTTTCTATGCAGTGCACCCTAGCAGTCCACCACATCAATAAGTGTAACAAATGGTAGAAAAATCTCAGCTTTATTAAACTTATAACTCATAAATGAAATATGAACTTCAACAAGCAAGTAATATTTCAGGCCAGCAAGAAGAAACTGAACAAATTATTCAAATGTTAACTGTTAAAAAAAATTTAAGCCAGTCATAAAAACTGAAGTATATATTATTAATTTCATAATTAAACTGAAAAATGTTAGGTAATCTCAGACTGCAACTGAGTGTTAGTCAATATCTAATTAGAATACAGTAAATTGATAAGTTGCAGATGTCTAACCTGCTAACAAGTTCAATGCCAAAAAGTTCTTTAACAGAGTCTGGACTTTCACTGCAAGAGAACATTATTCAGTATAATTTCCAATATATGTACGGCAGAACAAAGACTGGCAACCGAAACAAAGAGAACAAAAATTGCTACTGGACCTAAAAGAACTTAGGAGTTCAAAGAAAACAAAGACAAAAATTGCTTACAAAAGTATTAGTACCCAAATTTAGCATACATAACAATCAAAGTGGATTCAGTTTCCATAGATCATTAGGTTAAGCCTAAGGTCATTAAACCACTCTCAATTCCTAACTTCCTACACATATCTAAAACCAGAAAAATAAAATAAAAAACACACCTAGAACCGGATGATCTTAGAGATTGAGAAAGGGTGTATAAAAGCTGTGACCAACATTCTTCAGCATCCTGTTATGCATTAAGAACAAAAAAAAAAATCAATAAACTACCAAAGTAGCTAGACCGAAAAAACGCAGCCTTACAACAGGATAAAAACCCAAATTGAAAACCTGTTGCATGAAGGTACCATTATGCTGCTGACCAAATTGAGGATACTTTTTGCGCAATACCTGCAGATATAACAACAAACCAACTTGTTATTCGTTCCGCCTGTACTAGTAAGAAACTACCAATACACTAATGATTATTAGGCTCCATGACATAGTTTCTATCCAAAGTAAAATGCAAGAATTAAGAATATACAGTACAAGTTTCTCAAGCTTCATGGACAGATGAAAAGTAGTTCAAGAATTTAATTAAAACAGTGAATAAAGATAACAAACCATCCAAAATTGCATGGGTGCCACAGCCTTGACACTTTTATCCAGTTCACTAAATAAATCACGAGTTGTAATAGTCAACATATGAGAAGTCTGATCCACATCATTGCTTCTTCCAGAATGTGAATACCTGAAGAAATAATACATTGTCATCACTAGTCTGATAGGAAAAACAATTGTAAGAAATTGAAATTCATTCTTTAACTGAAGAATCTAACTTACTTGATCAAAGCTGATTTCAACTCTGGAACAGAATGCAGACATTGTATGGTGGAGTTCATATAGCAGGTGTTTCCCAAGTTAAATAGACCAGCACCATAACCCTGGAAATAAAAGTAACATAGGTCGAAATAATTTATACAAATGGCAAAAAGAAAAGGAAAAAATATTGAAACCCAAAATAAAATCATGAAATTCAGAAACATATAAAAAATCTAACAAGTTAAAATTACTGAAATAAAAAGAGAAAAGGACACAAAAGTTCATTTTACGACGGAACCTTCAAAGATATAAAAGTGGCATAATTGAGAATGCTCTGAAGCCATTATTTCTGATAATGATTCACATGCAAATGAGAATAAAATAATGTGTTGGCACTACTAGCCAACAAGGAAACTTACCAGAAGAGTCCAGCACAAAATCCTCATTAATGTCATAATCACAAAAAAGTAAGAAAAAAATAAAAATGTTACAGAGCCACTAGCATATCATAATAACAGCACAAGGTCAAATTAAAAAGATAACAGAAATTTGCAAAACTCTAAATGAAAGAGGTGGGAGAAGTTTGCAGAAAAATATCACATGTATGTCATAATAACAGCACAAGGTCCACTAAGAAGAAAAGACAGCTTTTTAAATCTGCAAAACACAACTACATAGTACTTACCAAGTGAAGAGCTTGTTCTTCTTCTGGGAGATCTTCTGCAAATACAATAGCCTTCTCTGGAGCCTTGACAACCTCATCTGCTGTCCCCATCATCATCAATTTTTGACCCTACAAAATGTATATATTATCGATCATTTCTTTTTCTTGTAGGAAACAATGAAGATTTGTGATTAAAGCAACAATAAATAAGAAGAAGATACATATAATACTAATTGTGATTCGCTTAACAAAAACCCACGTCTTTTACTCCTAGAGTCGACCAGTCTGCATCATCCTACATTTAAAAAACATACAAACACACAAAAGGTTAGGCATATAATATCCAAATTCATCTTTGTACAGGAAGTTTTAATTGGCGTGTGAAAAAGGATTTACTTGACCATTCCAGCATCAAGAACAAGACATATGTATATATGGACAATTTCACTACGCCTGAGCGATCTATTTACCTTCAATAAACCACCTTTAACCATTATCTTCTGTCTTTCAGGAGGTACCCCTGTTAAGTCGTATAGTTGGCATTTAAATACATAAGGTGGCTGAGTAGTATCAATTTCCACAGCTTTCAACAGCTCCTTTTGCCATTTTACACTCACTGAAAATGAGTAATAAACCACAAATGTCAATAACAGAATCTACCAACCCAAGTAACAAGTTACAAATCTGCAGAACAACATATCTTATAAGAATCCATCTATACCATTCTCAGACTAAGCTAATAGCATCTGGAAAGAATAAAAATTCGGTACCCAACTAAGACTAGTTCATTCGAATCTAACAAAAGTCTGAAGTCTAGTAGCATGGGCTTGTAATGAAGTGGGGCATTAAAGCAGTTGCGTTCTTGATGGAACTTAAATCGGATGGGTAAAGGTGTTGCAATCTGTTCACTGTGAAGTCATATAAGCATGCCCTATGCCTACTCAGGTTAGTACAGCACCACACCCTTAATGTTTGGTTAGTAACCAAAACACACGCGGAATGTTTAATTAAAAAAAAAAAAAAAAAAGAAAAAAAAAAACTGGAGTCTTGTAAAACTGCGTTTTCAGCAACACCTTAAATTCTTCGCTAGTATGCTATGCAACATTGTTGCATAAGATGAATACAGCAAAGAGAAGCCAAATTAACTGAGAAATTTATATGTGCAACTGAACCGGTCCACTTGATATATAAAAACCCACATGAGAAATCCCAAATTTCAGCTAAGTTAAAACTAGTTAATCCTCTAATGGGATTCTTCGATTGTATGGTATGAACATTGTTGCATAAGATGAAATAGCAAACACACCTAATTGACAGAGAAATTTATATGCGTAACTAAACCACTCCACTTAAACACGAAAACCCACATCAGAAATCCCAAAACTACAAGGACACAGATCCTAATTTCCAAATACAACCTACAAATCGAGCTCAAATTACTCAAAAAAAGACGGACGAACAAACTGCTTAGGCGCATCAAACACCACAAATCTCCGGTAACCTAGATCACAGAACTGAATGAAAACCCCTAAGTTCGCCCCCAAAGTGAAACATTACACGCCAGAAATGCTCGAAATTAAAAACAATCAAGTATAAATACCAATTTGAAATACAGATAAAATCAATAAAATATAATATAAAATTAAGCTCGATCAGCGCTCTTACCGTTAAGCATGGCGGAAAAGGTTTGGAGCTTCGAAGATCGGTGAGTAACGGAGGTTCGGGTTTTTGCAGAGTTTATTGGCTTGTAGAACAGGCAAAGAGAAATGTGCTTCAATGTTCCAGGCTTTCTGGCTTTTGTTTTAAAGTGGGCAAGTCCGACCCGAGTTTTCGACTCCGTGTCGGTAACAAAAACCTAACAGCATCTCCAACGTGAAAGACAAACTTGGGTGGAAATGTCACTACCAGCATAGAAAATCATCTCAACCGAAATGTTATTTGCGGATTGAATTGAAGTCTTTGTAAATATGAATTATTTGACGTCGACATCCATTCATTTTTTATTAGTTTAATGATGGATTTCTATTTCACTAGCATTTCAGCTAATAAAAATTTTGTTTCAATGACAATTTGGTTGGAGAAACACAAAATTTAACATAAGATTCCAGGTTGCCTCATCAACTATCAATTTTAATTTGACTGCTTAATTTGACATTTCCATTGAAAATGATCTAATGAGATTTTTTTTTTTTTTTGGGGGGGGGGTTTCAAAATGTTTAGGTGAGAGGAGGCTGGAACCTATTAGGCTGAAAGAATAATTGATATTTTTGAACAAATTATATTATCTACACTAAGAGGTGAGTAAGTAGACCAAGTTTCACAACGGACTAGTAATAATGTGGTTCAAATTCATAATTAACGAGAATTTAACCTAAAACTTATCACTTATAAATAAATCAGCAATGGATTTGTCTTTGTTAACAATAACATGGCCTATGGATAGTTTGGTTTGGTTTGATTTTGACCATACCACTATTGAAACCAAACCAACTAAGCCATTATTAATCAGTTTGGTTTGGTTGGTTTAAACCTATTCCAACACATCAATTAAACGTCCAGTATTTTATATTTTTAATTTTCTGAAATTGAAACCTCTCACACATTCCAATTCAATCAAAATATTAAGTTTTTGAAACATAAAATTTACATCAAATCAACCAAGACTAAGTTTTAGCTAAATTAAATTTCACGTTAGCAAACGATTTTGTTAGTTGCAATCTCATATAAGCATAAAATGCAGATAAATCTCTAATTGTTACCGGTCGTTACAACTTGTAATATGTGTATGGTAAGACATCAAAATAACCTAACATTGACATTTTTATAATAAATAAAATAAATAATTACAAGAGATATGGTAGGTCCGGTTTAGTTTTGATCAGTTTTAAAAGTGTAAAAATTGAACGAAACTAAAAATAAATCGGTTCGATGCAGATTTAAATTATTTGACTTTTCTATTAGTCAAAACCAAACCAAACCGACCAAAATGATTCTAATTTGTTAGTTTAGTTGGTTCGGTGCCCACTCATAATTTATGTGTTCGAAAAAGCATTTACATATTGTATGTTTTGAGATGTGCTCATTGTTGAAATTTTTATTTATTTATTTATTACTTATATGTTAAGGCTCACGTGTTTGACGGTGTCGACGCTAATTTTAGTGACAGAAAGGGCGAACACAGGATAACACGGTTCAATATGGGGTTGGAATCACAGTTGGTATCGAAAATTTTTTATGCAATTTTGGTCGGAAGGTTTCATGAAATTGACGATGGCTTCTTGTAATTAATAATTGTAATTTCACTTAAGATGAACACCATGTCTTAAGGTTTGCATGATTTTTCAAAGGGTTTTCACAAAATATAATGAGCCTCTCATGTTTATATTTGATCCAAACGTCCGGACAGATTGCTTGTTAGATATACGTTATATGTTGGAGGTTCTAAATAAATATATATTAGGAAAAACATAGAATTGCTAGGTACTAGCGGAACCTTAGTGCTTTTATGAATTGATATTTAAAAACTCTTTTCTTTTATTAATTTTGGACGAATTTACTATTTTTTTAATTAAAATTCGTTTTTAATATTACCCAATTTCCAAATCATACTTCTAAATTCTTAGTTTTTAGTAGTTAATTAGGATTGTTTTTACATAAATTATTTAAATAGTCCTTGTGGAGAATAACCTTGCATAAGCATTTATACTACAACATTCTTGTACTCTTGTAAGTATTTTGTGTGATTTTAACCTTTTTTTCGTAGGTACTAAAAATCCTAAACAACGACGTAGGAATCATAAACACGTCTGATTAACTAGGAGAGTAACATACTTCTAATATAAGGGTGGTGCTATTTGTATACTATCTTTTTTTTTTTTTTTTTTTAACAAATACTAGTATCTACACTAAGGGAAGGGGGTAAACATAGCTTCACAATGGGCTAGCAATATATGGTTTAAATTTGCCTTTAACGAGAGTCTGAGAGTCGAACATAAGATCTCTCACTTACAAGTAAATAGGAATACCACTAGACCACAGTATTAAGTAGCATTTGTATACTATCTTTTAGCTTCCACATATACTCTCAATTTTGAGTATCAAATTTTTTAAATATTTTGTCGTCAAATTGAATGAATTGAAAAATTATAAAAATTAAAATTAAATTAAAGGGAGTAGTCTATATGTGAAAAAAAAAAAAAAGCACTACCCTTAATTTTTTAGAAAAACTAGTGAAAATGGCTCGGAAATTGAGCCCACTAATCAATGAATCCGGACCGTTGAAATTTGATCTAATGACTACAATTATTATAACTTTTAGATGAGCCCTCTGTTTATAGTCATTAGATCAAATTTCAATGATCCGAATTCTTTGAATAATGGGCTTAGTTTATTGGGATCCGGAGGGGATTCAGTTTCGAGCAAAGGAACTAGATCCCCTCCGGATCCAAGGAAACTGACCCCACTAATTAATGAATTTGGTCCGTTGAAATTTGATCAAATGGGTACAATTATTATAACTTTTAAAGGGGCTCCCTATTTGTAGCTGTTGGATCAAATTTCAGCAACTCAAATTCATTGATTAGTGAGCTTAGTTTATTCACATTATTTCTAAAACTACAGCAAAATGATACACTATTTCTGAAACTAAACCAAAATAGTCCGCATTATTTATGAAATTACAACAATTGTGACATCCCACATCGCCCAGGGGAGTAATCCTTATATGTATATTCCCATCCCTACCAAGCACGAGGCTTTTTGGGAGCTCACTGGCTTCGGGTTCCGTAGGAACTCCAAAGTTAAGCGAAAAGGAGGCTAGAGACCAACTGGGAAGTTGCTCGTGAGTTCCCAAAAACAAAACCGTGAGGGAATGGTTAGCCCAAAGCGAACAATATCATGCTACGGTTGTGGAGTCGAGCCCGGGAAGTGGCCCCGATCCCGGGTCGGGATGTGACAATTTGGTATCAGAGCTTAACCCTGGTCGCGTATGTGCCGACGAGGACGTCGGGACCCTAAGGGGGGTGGATTGTGACATCCCACATCGCCCAGGGGAGTGATCCTTATATGTATATTCTCATCCCTACCAAGCACGAGGCCTTTTGGGAGCTCACTGGCTTCAGGTTCCGTAGGAACTCCAAAGTTAAGCGAGAAGGAGGCTAGAGCAATCCCATGATGGGTGACCCACTGAGAAGTTGCTCGTGAGTTCCCAAAAACAAAACCGTGGGGGAATGGTCAGCCAAAAGCGGACAATATCGTGCTACGGTTGTGGAGTCGGGCCCGGGAAGTGGCCCCGGTCCCGGGCGGGGATGTGACAACAACATAATGCACACTATTTTTGAAACTGAATCAAAATAACCCACACCTATTTATGGAAGTGAACTAAATAAACATTATTTCTGAAACGGAACCAAAATAACTACACTATTTCTGGAACTACAATAAAATAACATACATTATTTTTGAAATTGAACCAAAATAATCCACACTATTCTAGAACTACAGCAAAATAAACAGTATCATTTCTAGAACTATAGCAAAATAACCACACTATTTCATAAACTGAAGCAAAATGATCCACACTATTTATGGAAGTGAACAAAATAAACACTATTTCTAAAGGAAAGTGTTATTGGCACTCCAAAAATGTCTATCTACACTCCTCACAAGTGTATTTTTCTTTCCAAATATAGAAAGTTTGGAGTGTAAAATGAGATTTTTGGAGTGCCAATAACAGTTCCCTTTCTAAAAATACAACAAAATAAGAACGATGTTGAACGACAAACACCCAAAACAAATTCAAACAAAAATTCTTTTTCTTTCCCAAAACTAAAAACAAAAAGAAAATTAATTACCAAATAAGTGTTAATGTGCCAAATGTAGAAATAAACAGCAAAGAGATTGTACAATAAAAACCACCTCCATCTCCCAAGCTACTTTCTGTCCTACCTAGTGTCGGTTTATTGTAATTCCCCCACCTCCTCCTCTCTCTAGGGCTAATTGAAATGCTTATGGCTGCGAACAAACCCAATGGTACCTTTTAGCCAATTGGAAACCGATAAAAAAGGGTGAGTCGCTAGTTAGTTAAGGATAATTATGGAAAAAGAAATATTTTATTGCAGGTTGGGCTTTAATTCGGTCCGTAATTTTAATGTTTGTAGGGCTGATGTATAAATAGTTGTGTTCTTATGGTTAAATCTCAAATCCTTTTAATTAAATAAAAATTTAAGATGATTTTTTATTAAAAAAAAAAAGTTGCCCCAATACCTTTTCATTAAAACTCCCTATTTTTAAATTCCACTTGGTTCGCTCTGTTTGTGACTCGAAAAATTCACAACAAGAATCCCAATTCCAAATTCCAAATCCAGTTCCACCTCCCGTCTTCCCTGAACCTCTCACCAATGTACTCATCCAAGTCCGGCCGAGTTGGCGGCGGCGGCGGCTCAGGCCGCGGACCCGGAGCCGGCAAGCTTGGCCGACCCTCCTTCCCTCCACCCCACCGCTCCTCCGCCCACACCACCAGCCGCCTCTCCCTCGGCGGCGGCTCCAATCCCAGAGGCCGCAACTCAGGCCCCCCCACGGCATCAGCCGCCCCGCCGGCCGTGGAAGAGCAGTTCAATTTAGTCCCCGGCCGCAACCCACTTGCTTTCTCTGTGATCATTCGTATGGCGCCGGACTTGGTCGAAGAGATCAAGCGCGTCGAAGACCAAGGTGGGGCGCCCCGCATCAAGTTCGGTCCGTTGCCTAATAACCCAATGGGCAATGTGAGTTTCTTGTATTTGAACTGGGAATTGCTTAAGTTTTGCTAATTTTGTTGGGTTTTGGATTTCATAGTGTTTGTACTTTGCTTGTGTGTGTCTCTGGGTTGTGTTTCAATTGTTCATTGCTCAAGTTTTTCGGTATCGTGTCAGTTGTTTAAATCTTGTTGCTTTATGAAGTTTCATAGAGAAGAAATTTTGGGCATTGCTTAATTTCTTCAATTTTTCATTAGGTTCTGTACATTCTGGTTTGTGGGAATACTATTCAATTTTTTTCATGAGCTTATACTTGGTTTGTGTTCTTCTTAGTTAGTCTTCAATTGGGTTTTGCATAAATCAGTTTTGTACTTTTTCGTTTGGGTGTATTGTGGTTTTTTTTACTTTGAAGTTATTCTTATATTTTTTTTCTTGGGAACTTTGAGTTCTCTTGTGGAAGTGGTACATTCGGGTTGGCGTTGCTTATATAGGTGAAAGGTTGTTCCTTTTTGGGGTTATTTGTTACTCTTATGCAGAATTATTACTTTGAAGTTATTCTTTTGGCAAGGTTGATGTTTTGCAGAGTTTTTGCTTTAGTTTTATCATGGCCACATAACAAAATTTGAGTGCTTTTAATTCTCTCCATTGGAATATGGAATTTTTTTTAATACTTGTTAATCTAGATGTGGTGATTAATCTTAATGTTTTTATTGCTTTGAATGGTTCAATATTGCTTCAGGTTATTGATCTGGGTGGGAAGGAATTTACATTTACATGGGACAAGGAATTGGGTGACCTCTGTGACATTTATGAAGAGCGTGAAAGTGGTGAAGGTGGAAATGGGGTGCTAGTTGAAACAGGATGTGCATGGCGCAAAATTAATGTGCAGCGTATCTTAGACGAGTCAACCAAGAACCGTGTTAAACAGCGGTCAGAGGAAGCTGAGCGCAAGAATAAATCCCGCAAGTATGTAGTCTGATTGTTACCGTGGAGTTCCTTTGCTTTTTGATTATTCAGTAGTTTTATGCATATTCATTCTTCAGTTTCTTTTACTTTGGCACTATTAATTTTCTTTAAAGGCATCTGCTTTGGTTGCTTCAGGAGGTTGCAACATAGAACACTATTTTTGGTGGTACTTAGGTGCTAATACTATCATTATAATTGCCTTTAACATCCAAAATTCCTCTACACCCATTCCAAATGATAGAACAACTTGTTTTTCATCCATTTCAGAAGATTTGTCCTAGCACATCTTCAAAATCTATCTTCAATTGCCATCATTCTTGTGTAGTTCTGGTTACCAATTAGTTGCATTTTTTTCTAGAAGTAATTTGATGATTTTAGTTTCATGACTAGTTTCAAGACTTATTTTAGTACAATTATCAGAAGGTTGACGTCTTTTGTGTTGCAACCGTCAACTGTGTTATGCCTTTGAGTTGTTCCGACTGGTGTCTTATCCCTTTAATTTGTTTTTGTTCCTGAAAACAGAGCCATTGTGCTAGAACAATGTAAAGCTCCAACAAATCAGTTAAAGCAATATGATACTACAGCAGGTAAGGTTTTCAATCCAAGTATCATATATTTCCATATTTTTTTAATAAACTACAGTCATTTTCTGACTTGAGTAGAAGTTAATAGTTTAGTGCAAAGTAGGAAAACACTGAGCTTGAGATGTGTAGTTAATGTAAATTTTTCCACTATATACATTGCCTTATAAGCAAATCAGATTGAACTAGCTAGAAATGCAGTGTCATTAGGATCGATAAATTTTTAGCCCCAGTCTAAATTGAAAAACATTCATAAAAATGTTATATATGTTAATGAAAAATTTTTAAATTTTGTTTCTTCTGGTTTTGTTTAAATGACTGCTGATCATGTATGTTCACTTAACTATTATTTATTGGTTTTAATTTGGGAACAGTTATTTGCACTCTAAAAATCTCATTTTGCACTCCACTCAAGTGTATTTTTCTTTCTAAATATAGAAAGTTTGGAGTGCAATATGAGAATTTTGAAGCCACTGAACTACATAACAGATGCATCTGATATCTCACTTGTTTCCAGCTAATCAACCATGGAGGAATTTCAAACATAAAAAAGAGCCTCCGTTTAAGAAGCAGAAAGTTGAACTGCCTCAAGGTGAGTGGAGCCTTGTAGAAGCTTTTGTTTTCTAACCTTTTTTTTTCTGTTGGGGTGGTGGTCGGCTGTTTCTTGTGCCTTCATGCACATGATGCTGTGATTCTCTAATGCCATACCTCTACTATCTAAATGATCCACCATTTACACTTATCTTGTGCCACTGTCTGTACAAGAAAAACTATTTCGTCCGAACACCCTAATTCAATCTTCTAGGATTCGTCTTCTACTTCCCCAATTAGCTCATCATAATAAACTTTTGCCGAAAATTTCTCTTACAACTGTCCCCTCTATTGAACCTTGTCTCTATCCTCGGCCAAAGTAAACCTTGTAACTATCCCTCTTCCCTCCTTTTCACTATTTTATATTCTTCCAGGCTTACAGCTGTAAAATTGTTTTATTTGAGTTTAAATTTTCATTGAAGAAGTCTATTATTTGAATTTTCAGCTCCCCCTAAAACTACATTTAAAACTGGAATGTCATCAGCAACTGCTGCAAAGGGCAGATACTCATCATCACCTCTTCCAACTCTACCTGAGCAATCTGGGGCTCTATCATCTCCATTAAAAACTGGAAATAGTTTGAAGAGTCATGCAAGTGCAGAAGATGTTATACCCTTTCAAGTGACTAGAAAAGATAAGCCCGCTCCAAGCTCTGATAAAGAAATCCCAATCAGGAACAGTACTGCACCACGACAAACAGTGGGCAAAGACAATAGTGGAGCTAACCCTACAGATTTGCAGAGTATGTTGATTGCTTTGCTCACGGAGAATTCCAAGGGGATGAGAATAAAGGTATGCACTAAAAAAAATGACATTTAATATATTTGATAATGGCCATGTGTCTACTATTAAATCGTCCAATCTTATAAGGTCGTTTTATCTTGATTTATTTTAGACATAATATACTCCACGTGGACAAATGCCACTGTAAATGATATATTCCCAAAAAGGACATATGACTCATCCCACCACTTCACACAAGATGAGTGGATGAGAGTTCTAGCCAGCCTGCTGCAGGATATCGATGGGAACCCCTGGGCTTTGCCACAAAAGCTGCACATACATCACATATTTTTTATGTAGTTGCTGTTCTTAAGTACCCTAAAACCCAACTTTATCTGAATAAATGGAAAATAAGTTTTCCCTAAACAGTTCTGAAACCATCAGATATCCATTTCATAAATTTGACTATGATGCATGCTCTGCATGTTTATTTCATTTCAAGCTATAACTAAAACAGTTTTAGTCTTATGACAAACAATTATTTCTCAATCTGTTTGAACAAAACCACTTTAAAATCTTTTTCAGAAAAAAAAACCAATACACATCTTCAAACAGATTTCTCAACAATTTGAATCACGTGCTTTGTAAATAAAATCCATTGAAGAATACTGTTTCGAAGATCTTTTGAAGATATCCTTTAGAAAACATGCTTCCAACCAGATTCTTTGCTATGCATGAACTATTGTTTTCATGCATAATAATAGATAATCATATCATGAAACTAGAGCGAGTATGAGTTCCCCTACTTTATTCCAAACACATTTTTATCAAAGCACGTGGTAGCTATTTTCCTATTGCCAACTGCACAGCCAAATGTTAGTTTCGTACTGCATTTGTTACTGTTTTAGCAGGGGGTACTAAAAGCTGATACACTTTTATATTGTCTGATTGTGTTACAGATATTTATAAAAGGCAAAATGATAGACTAAGTATTGAATTTAAAGGAATCCTTTGAGTGGAGCATAAGAATGAATGCCAGTTGTTGGGGAGGGTGTAAGAATGCAGATAAGAGAGACGGAATTTAAAACTTTTTTCTCCAAGCAAAATTATGTTAAATAGAAATGGGAAGGGAAACAATCAAATCACTTTGGATATTGTGATAGTTCATCTGGAATTCTACAGTATCCAACTGTGTTATAAATTCAAACAATGTCTTGTTTTCTTCTCCTGCTACTTATCTCTCTCAATCTTGCTTTTTTAATAGGATTTAGAGAAAGCTATTGCAGATTCATATCCAAACTCTATAAAGAAAATTGAGCCTATTATTAAGAAGGTAAGTGACGAAAATCCTTGATGCTATTATTCGAATAACATTAAGTGATATTATATCTTCTCATTCAATTTTGACATCAGATTGCTAATTATCAAGCTCCAGGGAGATACGTTTTGAAATCAGGAGTGGAGTTAGAAAGCTCAAAGAAACCTTTGTCTGAAAGTGGAAGGTAATCCAATTTTTTCCCTAAGGCTTAGTCTGCATGATCACGTCAATTAGTGGCAAACTTGTTTTCCTGTTATTCTTTGACTTTTAACTTGTACCGATATTGGTCCTCAAGAAATAGATGACTTGACACAACAATAAACCAAAATATCTAAGAAATATAGAAGGAAGGAATGTATTCCTGATACACAATAGTATTAAAGTTAATTTGTAGAAATATAGAAGGAAAATGGGCATCCTTTAGCCGTTCATATTCCCTTTGAGCTTGCATAATATTATTAGAGATGCTTTACGAGTTATCTCCATGATTTGTCACACAATTTATTTATATCTTGCTTGCATGCTAACTCCAATCATTCAGATTTGAATATCTAAGTTTTATGAATCTGAGTGGTTTTCAATTCTTAATTCGAAAATTGTAGTTGAGGGTTTTGAATTTAATATCCTTATGCGATCTCTTTTTTCCTATTTAATTATTTTTAGTGCCTTCCAAGTTTTGTACAATTTGTTCGACACATTCTTATCCCAAACTACTTTACCTAGTATCCTTTAGAACATCTCAAAAGTACATTCTTTTTTATTTACTTTGATGGCTTAACCTTTTAACAATAAATATCTGCAGACTATGGTTTTTCTTTATAGTCTATTGTGGTTGTATTTGTATCTTCTTTTGTAAAAACTGATTATCAGTGGATCAAGCAAGGATTTCCTACTATAGATATTGATGCAAGTTACATCACGGTGTATTATATAATCATTACTTTTGTGGAATTATATATCGTTCTCTATCTGTCATAATGTGTATTTGTTTATTTTCAGTTCTCCCGAGGAGAAACTTCACCAGGAACCTGCTCCTGATGGTAATCGTGATCAAATGCCTGTTCAAGCACCACACTTTGAGGAGAAAGTTTCTCCTAATGGGTTGGAGGAAGTTTCTCCTAATGGGTTGGAGGAGCAGGTTCACGAACGATTGAATGCTACAGTGGGTCAGGATTCAAGTGCATTGATTAAAATTGATAACCAACAGCAATCCCTTGATTTGTTTGGTGAAAAAAGGGGCTCCGACGATAATGTAGCGCTAGTTGGAAGCTCTAGCGATACTGGGAGTGACAGTGACAGTGATAGTGACAGTAGCGATACTGGAAGTGACAGTGGCAGTCATAGCAGAAGCAGAAGTAAAAGTCCAGCACGAAATGGGAGTGGGAGTAGTAGTGATAGTGACAGTGATGCATCTTCTAATAGCAAGGAAGGTTTTGATGAGGATGTGGATATTATGGCAAGTGACGATGACAAAGAACTGAAGCATCAATTGCAAGACTCTGAACCAGGGTTTTCTACTTTGCCCGTCCCATGGAGAACTCCTGATGGCAACCCTTTGCAGAGTGGGAATGATGAGAAGCAAGATGATCATGAAGTTGACGCAGTTGAGATTGAAAAACAGTTGCTTGATGCCGATCAGGTTGCTGAATTGGCTCCAGTTAGTAACTCTAATCATAATAAAAGTGAACCTCGAGAAGAAACAAAACCCTTTTCACCTGAGCATGGTAAGCTGCAAGACCACCAAAGTTTGGTAGATCCTTTGTATGGAGGGGAGAGTACCGCCAAGGATGACTTTAGGTATGAGCAGTCTGACAGCTCTGAGAGGATATCTAAAGGTACATCCAAAATGGTATCTGGGATAAAGCACTCTGATGAGAAATCTGAACGCAAAAATAGATTAAAAACAGAAATATCACAGCAACCTTCTCACAGTTTGTCTCCTGATAGACTTGTTGAAGGCTCTCATAAGGACCCCGTCTCTCAAACGATTAGTAGGGATGATAGGGATGGGAATATTGAATCCGGATCCCTAAAGGCTTGCAACCAAGCATTTTCTGGCAGATATACTTCAGAGTTTAAACAATCAAGTCGGAAGTCTTTTGATCATAATTTACAGACAAAAGTTCCTGATTCAGCAGAAAAACCAGATAGATATGCCGAAAACTTAGGGCATGGCGGGAAGTACTCTGAAAAGAGATCTCAAATGCACGAAGGTTTCCTCCCTCAAAAAGATAAACTTTATAGAGATACTCAAAATGAGGATGGTTATGCTAATGAGAGAAAGGTTCCAAGAAATTCTAAGGAAGGTGGTACCCGAGGCAAACAGTCAATGCCCTTGGATCCTCATTACCAGAAAGACGGTGATGTGGCTGGAAAGATCAAGGGGAATGCACAAATTTCCAGCCTGTTACTGGGGGGTTCACCAAAGGATAACAGCAGAAATGGTGCAGACACATCCCCTGTTGTTCATGGCAGAGGCAGTAAACTCCAAAGAGAGTTTTCAGACTTGGAGTTGGGGGAACTTCGTGAGCCCTTGCTTGAGGAAACGCCAGTTAAGAAGCAATTTGAGAGGAAAAGTTCTTTTAAGCAGTCAGATAACAAAACGAGCACTTCAGAGAACAGGGTTTCTGAATTCGGTAAAGTGAAACCTGCAGGAAAGGCAAATTTTGATTTGCGAAGGCCATCCCCTCCAGATTTAAACTCTAAGCTTCCATGTAATCAGGAAGGCTCGAATAAAAAGAGGAACTATGAAGATCGCATTGAGGATTTAACAAGGTCGCAACAGAGAGCTGTGCAGTCTCAGTCACAGCACCCATCACTAGTAGATCATCCTGATGTGGGGCGTTCGTTTAGCAAAACAGTGGATCTTACTAGTAAATCTCGACAGAATGAAGCTGGAGGCAGACAAGCAATTGGTGTGGCTGGACATGGAGAAAGCAATAAGAAAGCAACCGCAAGTGCTCCTCAGCAGCTTGACTCAAAGCGAAGGCTAGTTTCCCAACCCATACAAGAAAGTAAAAGACATGCACCCAATATAATGGTGGATTCAACTGATGTACCCAAGAAATCAATGGTGGCAGAGGGCATTGACAGTGATAGAAAAAAGAGGGATTCTTCTTCAGATGAGAATAGTTGTTCTTATTCTAAGTATGAGAAAAATGAGCCCGAGTTCAAGGGACCAATAAAAGATTTCTCTCAGTAAGTGAACATGTTAAAGCTTTTACAATAGTGAAAACCATCAAACCAGGTTTTGGCTGTGTTGTATTTAATCCTGGTTTTTGACATCCGAATTACTTTATACATTTTTCCTTTTCTTATCTTAGGTACAAAGAGTATGTGCAAGAATATCGTGATAAGTATGATAGCTATTGCTCGTTGAACAAGACCCTAGAGAGTTACAGGTCATTTGAAGATTCCTTTCACTTCTTTTAAGGCAATATTGTTCGTTTTTTTTTTTTTTAATACTTGTTTGATTAATTGTTTTCTTTTTTTTTTTTTAATCCAAAATTGTGTCAAAACAATTTATTTGTGCTAAATGTAGGAATGAGTTTGAAAAGCTAGGAACGGACCTTGATTATGCTACTGGAGACACAGAGAAATATTATAACATTGTGGAGCAGCTGAAGGATTCATATCGTCAATGTGGAACGGTATGCTCTGTTCTTGATTTTCTATGAAGTGCGTAGATGATTGAACTGTGAAGTAATTCAGTAAGACATTGTATGTGAAGTAATTCAGCTAGACATTCTCACTGTTTTCTTGGTCAGATGCATTTTGATTATGTATCAGTTGTACGTACTTCTGTTTTCATGATTCCCTTATAACTTAACAAATCAGTTGTTGTTTGTTACCTAGCCATGGTGGATAGGGTTTGCCCTGTGGGCTTAGGGCCAAAGTCAGCCACCCTCCTCAATGAATCACTTTAATGCACTGCTTAGTATGATAGACTTATTGGCTTCCAATTTGGCTTGATAGATATAACTGTGAAAATTTAATAGATGTTCACCTTTTAACTTCATCCGCTTGGCATATGTGAATTCCAGGGGTTTGCTTATGTTGAAGATGCTTAATGAGGCTGAGCCAATAAGTCTATCATATTATAAATATACACTTGCATATGTCTTGGTGGAGTCCAATTATTTACACGTGCTTGCTAACATGTAGAAACTTTAAATTCATTCTTGAATTTGTAGACGTTTTGAAGTTCGGGTACCCAGCTCACCAGATAAGCTCAGTAGTGCATGTGTTTGGATTAATCCTGTATTTGATGAATAAGGAAAATTTTGAGACAAATACTATGATCATATATGAATAGCTAACATCGTGTTGCTAGTGATGTGGTGTTGGTAACTATTATTTTAAACAGAAAATTTAGGTGCTTAAATTATCTTTATTTCTGTTTTGTTTTTCTGGAGTATTTACAATACATAAAGTGTAAAGTGCTTCAGAATCATTCTTGATTTTGTTACCGATAACTTTAAACTTAACTCTTACGGTTTAATTTTTATTTGTCAAATAACTAATATTATGTTGAGCTTTTTGGTTTGACTCAAGTAATATTGACGCTTGCAGAGACATAAGAGGCTGAAAGGAATATTTGTGGTACTTCATGAAGAATTGAAGGTGATTCATTCTATCCTCGTCGACCACCATCTTTGAATTAATGCCGTTATGTGTTGGAGTTAGTCATAGGAATTATCTACTTTGCAATTACCATTTGAGTTTTAAATTGGGAATTGTTATTGGCACTTCAAAAATCTCATTCTACACTCCAAACTTATTATATTTGGAAAGAAAAATACACTTGTGAGGAGTGTAGGATGAGATTTTTGGAGTGCCAATAACACTTCCCTTTAAATTTTTTGTACCGAGTGTTGTGAATATTTTTGCATCTTTCTGCAGCAACTTAAGCAAAGGATTAAGGACTTTGCAGTCTCATACATGGCCTGAAAGAGGGAGAATCTCATCCTCGTCATTCACTATAATTGAAACCTCTTCCTTCAGGCCCGAGGGTGTGACTAGGAAGTTATATGTTGAAAACAGCACAACAGAGTCCTCTCTCTGTGAAGATGAACGCTCATGTCACGTTGAGAGAGCATCCGCAGTTTTGCCGTGCCCGCCCAGTATACCCGTAAATAGCATTTAACTCGTATGTACATTAGTTTTGTATTCAGATCAGGCCTTTTGTTCTTGACATTGTGCTTTTTGTGGATATAGTTGTATATCATAACACACAGGGTAGGAAGAACTCAAAGAGATCATTTATACATTGATGCACATATTGCCTTCTGTGAAACTCACCTTTTGTGGAGGGTGAGATTCAAATTCTGTTATTCATTGAGATTGGCTCCCTTATATATATATATATATATATATATATATATATATATATGCACACACACACATATATATAAGGGATTTTTGAATCTGGGACTCACGGGTAGAAAGTCAATGTCTTATCCATCAAGATATTGGATCACGCACAAATGGTTTTTTTTTTTTTTTTTTTTTGCCTTCCGTAATTTATTTTAGCTTTTCACATAATGATTTTCTCACACTGTTTTTCTCGTCCTACACTCTTGTTTATTTATGTTCTTTGGTGATTTATTCAAGGAAAAAAAAACTTTATAAAAAGATGTGCAAGGAGAAAAAAGAGACGTGAAAATCACTTTCTAAAGATTAATGATGTTAATATCGGTTTATAAGCTACACTTTTGTATACATTATTTACCATCCCACTAGTTGTACTTTTTTATCCAATGATATTTGACTCTGGCAGTGTACGATAAAGCCCCAGAATGTGAGTTGCACCCTTCCTAACTTTGTTAGCTTCACATAAGGAGTTGCATTAAAGTTTGCAAAAGCATAATATGCTTCTTACGTTTTTGTAATATGATATTTTAAATTACTCTAATTCACGGGAGGGTATTAAAAGTTGAATATAAGAAGGTGCGGTGTGAATATTGCCTTGACCAACTAGTCTGGTCCTTTTTTTTCACATTAAGAAAGCTAACCCAATTGAGAATTCTAGGTAACCCATTTCACCTAATGAGCAATGCTTTTCTGAACATAGCATATCTATACAAACTTTTCTTTGGCCTGTTTCAATTACATTCCCAAAACAAATTAGATCATCTCCTCCTAGAATGCTACTCAAAATTTAACCCAAAAATGACTCCAGACTTAATTTGCCTTTCTACTTTCAAAATTTCACTCCAACATGACTTTATATGATTTTTCATCTAACTTGGCTGAACTGGTTCTTTGTTGAGCCTTATAGAGCTCTTACCAGAAAGTATATTCACGACAAGAATTTGACACTTATTGACATCATTTTGTGACTATACACAATTCAACTTTTGTTTGGGCTGCATATATTAACTAGTTTTGTTTGTGAAGGGTTATGTTTTCTTTTCTTTGCTACTTTTTTCTTTGATTTATTAAGTTATTTTGGTTGTCCTAAAAAAGAATAGAAAAATAAAAGAAGAAATTATTTAGTGGAGCTTGTTCCACGATAAAAACATAAAGTTAACATATTTGCAGTTTCCAGAGGCATAAACATTGCTCTTTGAGAATAATAAATATGTGAAATTCACCTCCGCTGTATAATTAACAGTCTCCCCACACCCAAAAATATAAATAGGGAAGATTTTACGGTACTTTATTAAAAAAAATAAGGTATCGGTGGTATTTAATTTAATAAAAATTACATTTTAAAGTCACATAATTATGATAAGGTTCGAGTTAATAATAAGAGTGACGTGATTATTTCAATAGCAAGGTTAATAGCCATATTGTGGACGTTTTGTTATATTATCAAGGTAGGTGTTAAATTATCTATGTTTACTATTACCCCAATGAGCGTATTGTTAAAATAGAGACGAACTTTATGAACTTACATAACATCGTAAACATACATGGTCCTCAGTCAGATACAATAAGCCTAGTATAGGCATAGGCCCAATTCCAATCACTCATCTTAAACTAAGTTTAACATCTTATTTTATAAAAAAAATCAATACCTCTTAAAATTAAAATATAAAGTTTGATTTAATTTTATCAAAAAGTATTCTCTCACCTTGTCCAAGCAAAGAATAATAAACTTTGAGTTTCTCCTCCTTTCCTTTTTTTTTTCTTTGAACAAATATGATATATTATCTATACTAAGGGGTTGGGGAGTGGGCTAAACTTCACAATGAAGAATATTGTTCAAATTCGTCTTTGGCGAGAATCGACCCTAAGACCTATCATTTACAAGTGAAAAGATTACCACTAGACCATAGTACTAAGTGGCTTCTCCTCTCCTTCTTGAAATTTCATATATTTTGTCCTCCAATTTCCAACCTACAACAATATTAAGGTTTAGAAATTCTCTCTAACTTTTTACTAAAGTTATAAAATTTCATATATTTTGTTCACTAAATTTGCAATCCATTTTTTCCATTTTTCGTTTTGAAAATTTTCAATCCATTATTTTTTTCATGGGAGTTTTCACGAAACACTCCCGATACTGTTCACTTTTAATGAAAAATCACATTTTTACCTTTTCTTGGTACTATTCACTACACCTATATTTGTCATTTTTCATCAAAACTAAAGTTTTTTTTGAACTTTTCATTAATTTTTTTTTTTCATTACCTTGATATTGGAAAATTTATTTCTCTTAAAACTCAAGTAAACGATGCATAGCTTTCTCAGTAATTGCTCGGCAATTCGTATTTAGGGATTGGATAGAAGTGGCATCTTATTTTCGACCGCGGTGGTGGGGGGGGGGGGGGGGGGTTGTGATTGGATGGAACTTGAACGGAGCTTGGGAGATGAGGACCATATGGAGAGCGTGGGCCAAGAAAACCCTGTGGGCCATGAGGGGCATGATGCCCATAAGGCATATTAGGCACATACATCTAAGCATGTTGGTTATGAGGCATCTGTGCCCCATGAAGCACATGACCTTGAATTGGTGACTCACTGCTTGGTGGAGGAGCATCATCACATTGTTCACCTTCATCCTTGCATTCACTTTTTCCCCTTGTTTTTCTTCTTATTACCCCCATTGCCACTACCACCGCTAGCTTTAGCCAGTTCACCGTCACCTTCATTGGATTTGTCCATATTACCACCGTCCACCTTCTTACTAGTGCTACCACCTTTGTTATTGTTCTTCTTAGCATAGTCCTAAACTTGAACAACTTCAACTTTAACCGTCCTTTTCTCATTATCACCACTAACAGCACTGGCACCATGGTTGCTTTTCTCAGAGCTTTCAGCCTATCTTTAATTTTTGTATTAATTACTCTCTATATTGAATTGATATTGGAATGCTAATTTAACCATGAAAAAAAAAACATTTAGCACCTCAAAAAATCTAATTTGCTCACAATTCCAAGCATATATTCTACTCTCTTATAAATATTGTTTTTTTTTAACATTTATGTGAGGCCTCTCCTCACGTAAAATCCTAACTCCGCCACTGATAAAGGCTAAAGTAAGATTGCATTGTATAGTTTAAAGTAGGGTTGGGCAATTAAGGAAAAAAAAAACTGACTAAACCTACCAAACCACACCGACGTTTTTTTTTTTTCTTTTTCCGGTGAGTAAACCTGAACCGCACCAACTAAGGTCGGTTTGACGAGCGGTTCCTATATTCTTGGACATCGGTTAACCGAACTGACCTGCGTGTTTGCTTTTATTTGTTTTAATCATAATAGATATACCATGTACCCACCACAACAAAACAAAACGTGGTAGTTTTGCAAACTCCTGTGAAAAGTTGATGCTTCTGTGTTTACATAATTAATTATTACATGGGTAGATTGTTGGAGTGTAGGAAGTGCAGGGAAAGTTACTGGAGGCTTGGAAGTATGGAACTTTTTGATCTTTTGGAAGTTTTGGGACTTCAATTCTTAATTATCTATATGTAATGCTTTCTCCAGTAGAACTTTTGAACTTTAAGAATGCCTGAATGTCATATTTAAGTATCTATATGTAATGCCTTCTCCAGTAGATCTTTTGGACTTTGGAACTTTTGATCTTTTGGAACTTTTGGATTGTAATATTTTGAAAAATTGGAGCTTTGATGAATTTCTTTTTTGTAACTTTAAGAATGTTTGAATGTTAAACTTTCAATTTAACTAGTGTTCACACAAACCGAAAACAGACCCAAACCAACTTGCCTTTATCGGTTAATTGACATGATCGATTTTAGACCTAGCTTGATCGGTTTCGATTTGCAATTTTGGCTCAATCGACTAGGTCGGTTTGGTTTCGATTTTGGCCCAAAATTAACCCAGCCCAACCCGCGGCCACCCTTAGTTTGAAGGATAAATTAGGTTCTCATCTCTCATTTTTTCTTTCTCATTAATTGAAACCTTATTCCTTTTGCATTTTTTATCATGGTCCCTTGACTTTTCTCCATAACACTATTTAGATATTAAATTATTTACAAGTCATTATATTGTCAATTTTAAAAATAAAAAACTTATTAATCATTTTCAAATATATCTTTTTAGTATTTTTTTCCATTTATAAAATTTAAAAAATATGTATTTATTTATAAATATTAATTATTTTTAATTTATACCAATATTCTTTTTAGTTTGGTTTGTACACATAATTTTGAATTTTAATATGCACCCATAATTTTTTAATTTTAATGTGTACCCATATTTTTTTTTATGAATGTACCCATGGTGATTATATGTATTTGTTTTATGTTTAAAATATGTCAATAGTTATTTCTTAAACTATATTAATAATTACATGGGCACAATAAGTTTTTGCTAGAATCATGTGAAGAACAATATTACTCTATTATTTATTTTTAAAGTTATTGTTATATTGTTAAAATATTATTTGAATTTGCTTAAATTTCATAATTTGTGGATATTGAATGCATAAATGTATGAGTTAAATTCTTTGAATAATGTCAGGGACCTTGATAAAACTATTCAAACAAATAAGGTTTCATTCTAACAATTAGGTTGACTAAGGACCGGAACCAAAATGACCTTAGTTTAAAATTATACTCGAAAGTTACATATAATTGTAATCGTTGTTATCTACGGTTTGGACTTTAGATTACACTCTTAAATCAGTATATTAAAGTTGAACTTTATGGTATTACAATATTAACGTTCAAATTAAATGGTACAAATCCTTTTTTTCTTTTTTTTAATAAAGTACTGTAGATGGATTATCAAAATAATAAAATTTAGGGTAAATTACATTTGCACCCTCAAGTATGGGTGTAATTATAAGCTCATACATCATCTTTAAAACATTACAATTTGATACACCAAATATGATTTAGTTGCAATTTCATACAATCCGTTACATAATTGGTTAGATTGGCTGTTAAATGATGATATGACAGATATGTGACCCATTTTTTAATGAGGTGGATGTCTATTTGGCGCCATGTGGATAAAAAAAATTTTAAAATTTTAAAAATATAAAATATAAAATATAAAAATAATTATTATTTAAAATATTTAATAAATAATTACAATATCCAAAAAATTATTAATCACCCCCACCCCACTGCACATGCACCCCTACCCAACCCCTCTTCCCTATCCGATCCCTCCTCTAGCATCCCTACACATCTTCTCTCTCTGATCAACCCCATCTTCCATAACCACCAACAACATGTCTCTCCATCACCATTAACCCTTGACACCACACCCTCACCCACGACTAAATTGCAGTAGTTTATACCTAGCAATTCAAATCTGGCATGGTTTGAAATTGGGAATTTCTCGAATCCGTCAAAATCAAAAGCCTCCGTTGTTGAAATCTAGTAGGTCTGGTTGCGAATCGATGGAGAAGGTAGCGGTAGCTCTACCATGGTGATAACTCTAAGGTGGGTGGGCTCTTCTTGTTCTTCTTATCCTTCAATGGTGAACCCATCTGGAACCAAATGGTGTCAGTTTTTTTTTTTTTTTTTCTTCTTAAACCCCTACCTATACACATCCCACTCCAGATTCGTTGATCTCTATCCTAGAATCCCAAAAATGAAATTTATAGGGTGGGGTAGAGAGTGATGGGTTGTGAGTTGGTTTGGGGAGATGTTGCAGTGATGGATTTAGATTTGGATTTGCTGGGTTTTATTAATCGCAGGGATTTGCAGTGTGTTGGCAAGGTGAGGGAGAAGGAAGAAGGGGTTGAAGATTTATAGGGTGGGGCCCACTATTTTTTAGAAAAAAAAATCATATTTTAGGTTTTCTTTCTTAGAATTACATTTCTAAAAGAAATTATTTTTTGTTTGTCCCATGTGGCATATTATTGACTGCCAAGTCAGCAAAATAGTGGGATCTGCAATTGCCACACACATACTTAACGGTCAAACTAACAGTTTGACTAACGGATGTATAATATTAAAATAAAATAATAAATAACGTAGGAGATTCAAATGTTTTAAAGATGTATGAGATTGCAATTATACTCAAACTAGAAGGTTGGAATGGTCTTAGCTCTTGAATAGTCATCAAACAATAAAGAAAAAAAAATTGAGACAGTTATGACTTCCATTATTGAATTTTCTTTACTTGATCAAACAACCCAAAATTCAGTTATTTCAACTACATCAAGTGATCTTTCAAATTGGTCAAGATTCTCCAGTTTATGGCCGCTTCTATATGGTATCAGTTGTTGCTTCATTGAATTTGCTTCATTAATAGGTTCACGATTCGAATTTGATCATTATGGATTGGTACCACGATCCAGTCCTAGACAGGCAAGCCTAATTTTAACAGCAGGTACAATAACAATGAAAATGGCTCCTTCTTTAGTAAGATTATATGAACAAATGCCTAAACCAAAATATGTTATTGCTATGGGAGCATGCACAATTACAGGGGGGATGTTCAGTACCGATTCTTATAGTATTGTTTGAGGAGTTGATAAGCTAATTCATGAAGATGTCTATTTGCCAAGCTATCCACCTAAACTGGAGGGCGTTATAGATGCTATAACAAAACTCCGTAAGAAAATTTCTCGAGAAATCTATGAAGATCGAATTAGATCTCAACAGGAAAATCGGTGTTTTACTACTAGCCATAAGTTTTGTGTTGGACGCAGCACTCATACTGGAAATTATAATCAATGATTACTCTATCAACCACTGTCTACTTCAGAGATCCCTCCTAAAATATTTTTCAAATATAAAAGTTTAGTAGCTTCCCCTGAATTAGTGAATTAGGTAGGATCATTTTGTACAGAATAACAAAGTAAAGAGCGAGTCAATTTTCATTAATTTCATCATAAATGTGAAATACTTATACAAATAAAAATGTGGGAGAGATAAAAAAGATGCAGGGTCGTTTGTTTGATTGGTTAGTCAAACATGGGTTAGTTCATTGATCTTTGGGCTTCGATTACCAAGGAATAGAAATTTTACAAATAAAACCCAAGGATTGGCATTGGATTGCTGTCATTTTATATGTATATTGTTACAATTATCTACGTTCCCAATGTGCTTATGATGTAGCACCAGGTGGACAGAGTTGAGACTAAAAGGAATGTATAAACCAATGCTTCCATAGATTCGATCATGCTTTACAATTATAGCTTCCATACCTGTTTATTTGGGATTGTCTCTCGGATAAATAAAGAACAAGAGTCAAAGAAAAGGCAGTGATTCAAATCAAGATTTATCTGGTACCCCATCTAAAAATTACAAAAAGAAAATAAAAATGAAAAGTAAGAGGTATGCATAAAAGTATTTGCCCAGGGAAGAATCCTAGAATTCCGTCTATTTTCTGGGTTTAGAAAAGTGCAGATTTTCAAGAAAGGGAATCCTAGGTCTATCCTATAAAGGTACTCAAATTGGATCAGTGATCGATTTCTAGGTTTCGTCGTCAACCTAATTGGTTACTTCCAATTACGTAAATCAATAGTTCAAACTGCACTCAAAGGTAGGGCATTTCCCATTTTTATAAGAACTTTTGTACCAGAAACAATGGTATCTCCAATTATAGTCCCTCTAGGATGTAAAATATATCTTTTCTCACCATCGAGTGTATGAGACAAATGTATGCATTTCGATCAGGGTCGTATTCTATAGTTACGATTCTACCATATTTGTCTTTTTCATTCTGTCGAAAATCGATTTTATGGTATAGAGTCATAGACGCTTATGACCTCCCCCTCTATGCCCTGCCGTAATGATTCCTTTGACATTACGACCTTTACCAAAGACTTATATAAAGAATGAAATAAATATGAAATCTACCACAAAAAATTAATATTTTTTAGGAATTTAAGGCGGAAATGGACGTTTTTTTTTCTTTTAATAAATATCTATTTTGTACATTTCAATTTGAATTAGGAACTCTGCGTGCAAGTGGTAAGTCATTAACTACATATACACATTCGGTCATATAAATGTATTACCATTATGTATTACAAATTACAATAAAATTACAATAACGAATACAAAAAGAGGAATTTTTAAAATGCGAGATCTAAAAACATATCTTTACGTGGCACAGGTAGTAAGTGCTCTATGACTCGGGTCTTTAGTAGGTTTATTGATAGAGATCAATTGTTTTTTTTTCCAGATGCATTGATATTCTTTTTTTTTTTTTTTTTCTTTTCATTCTAGCTTATTAATATGGGAAGGGGGAAAGAAGATAGAGATGTAATCAAATATCTGTAACTAATCCCTTTCCATCTCTTCTTTTTTTCTTTGTTTTTTTTTTTTTTTTTTCCACTTGTTCTGAAATAAAAACAAAGAAAAAGCGGTTTAACCCTCAGTGAAACTATAAATAAAAAAGACCTCTGTATTTTTTTTTTTATGTGTTACTGTTATACCATACAACCTCTCGTCTCCTCTACTCACTCAAGCATCAGATCGAACGACTATCCAGACCCGTTGATCTCACTCTCTGCGTCCTCCTCTTCGACAATTCCCGCGACCCTTTGCAGAAAGGTTCCAGCTTTGGTGAAGAATAACTGCTCAAAGACCCCGCTTCGAAACTGCAACTTGAAAGCTTGAAACTTTTCGAGTTCATCCTTTTGATCCTCTCCTCTCACGGTACTCCACGACTTTTTTTCTTTCTTTCTGGATTCTGGTTTTGTTTGGGTATTGTTGAATTTTGAGAAATGAGTTTTGGGATGTTTGGAAATGGAATTCTGTTACATTTTTTGTTTGTGGGGTTCCTTGATTCTTATCTTAGAAATTCAAAGTTTATGTTTTATTTGTACGTAATTTTGGATTTCTGGTGTAGTTGTCTGTGTTTTCAGCTTAATTGAATGATTAGTTTCATTTTTTTTTAAAAGTAATTTTGGATTTCTGGTGTATGGCTGTGTTTTCGGCGTAATTGAATGACTAGTTACTTTATCTGGGGTTTATAGAGTTTCTTAGGATGATGTTGTGAATTGGTGCTTTGGTTCTTGTTGTTTTGGCTTCTAGGGAGTCAGAACTCTTGTCTAGTATGCTTTTTTAGGCTCGGTGGACCGGAGTTTTTCGTTTCTTTAGGGGGCAATGAATCCTAAGTGGTATGAGCAACCAAGTATTCAGCTAAACTAACTATGAAGTCTCGAGGGTTTCATAATACCACGTGCACTGGATTTTATGTGCCTTTGTACACTCTTATATTGGTTATAATATAGTTAGGATAAGTGAAAAATATAAATAGAAGATTTCATGCTATATGTTCATTCATACCTTATGATACATAAACCTCAACTTGGCTACTAGTGTTGTAAGGTTTGCTACGTTCTAGGTTCTGAATGAATGGAGTTTGTTAGATTTTTCTGATTTTTTGGTTATATTATTATAGTGAAATTATTTAGTTTTCTAATTGGTTCATTTAGACAATTGTAAAAGGAGTTAATGAATCTCCCCATGACAAACGGATGCTGCAGGATTTTGGTTTTCGGTTAAGTCTGTCATGCTGAATGTTGCTACCAGGAGGTGGAATAAGGATGAACTCCATGATGGATGATATGAACTTGATTCAGCAGGCACAGAGGCATCACTTAGTGGTTCGGGAGCTTGGAGAAGAGATTGATTTAGAAATTGGAACTGGGGATGATGATCCTTCATTTGCTAACACCCCCCTTATAGGTGGTCCACCACGGGAACCTTCTGTTGAGGATCATGACGAGAGTAAGAATATGGTAATGGCTTCTCACCTCCCTAGTGATGATCAAGACATGTCAAAGGGACAGCCAGTAAAAAGGAAGAAAAAGGTTGTGAAAAGATGGAGAGAGGAATGGGCTGATACCTACAAATGGGCTTATGTTGATGTCAAGGAAGGGACAGCGAGGATTTTTTGCTCTGTATGTAGAGAGTATGGTAGGAAGCATAGAAGAAACCCCTATGGAAACGAGGGTAGCCGGAATATGCAGATGAGTGCACTCGAGGAACACAACAATAGTTTGCTTCACAAAGAGGCACTTCGCCTTCAAATGGCCTCCAAGGATAAGGTCGTTGCTGACAAACCCATTTATGTCAAAGGTTAGCACGTTCTGCTCATTATTCTTTGGTTTGCTTTGGAAGTTTCAAATAACCACCATCTGAATTCTGCACTAATTTTTTGCAGAGTGTCTCTCAGGAAATTCTTTTCGCGAAGTTATTTTATTGTTAGTTTTCATGTTTATGAAAGTATCCCTTGCAGTTAAGTTTGCATTTGGGATTTTTAAATTTTTAGCTCGTTGCTGAATGAAAACTTTGGTTCAGTGGAATGCTATATTCAGCAGTTCACTATGCCCACGCCTAAATGCTTCTTCCAGCATTGCCCACACTTACCACGTTCTGCTCAATTTTCTTTGGTTTGCTTTGGAAGTTTCAAATAACCACCATCTGAATTCTGCACTAATTTTTTGCGGAGTGTCTCTCAGGAAATTCCTTTCGTGAAGTTACGTTATTGTTAGTTTTCATGTTTATGAAAGTATCCCTTGCGGTTAAGTTTGCATTTGGGATTTTTAATTTTTTAGCTCATTGCTGAATGAAAACTTTGGTTCGGTGGAATGCTATATTCAGCAGTTCACTATGCCCACACCTAAATGCTTCTTCCAGCATTATATGGAGTTTGTTGACATTAGTTTGTTGATATTTGCACATATTTCACACCATCATATGATTGAAAGAAATGAATTTTGAGTTTAATTTTTTAATTGTTTTCCCGTTTGGTTGATTTGTCTTTGGAATTACTCTTAAATGTAGCTCTTATGTCAAAAACGGCTGGATCAATTGTTGAAGCTGCACTGAAAAGGGATCCTCATGAGGTTGAGTTCATACAATCGGTGCAAGAAGTTGTTCATGCGTTAGAAAGAGTGATTGCAAAAAATTCTCAGTGAGTTTCCTTAGGATGGAGTATTGTTTTAGTCATGCTGGTTAAGGGAAACAAAGTCTTATTTCTGATTTCTGTAAAATCTTATCAAGTGACTTTTCTTTTTTCAGTTATGTAAGCATCATGGAGCGCTTGCTAGAACCTGAGCGCATGCTTGTTTTTCGAGTTCCATGGATGGATGATAGAGGTGAGACACATGTTAACCGAGGCTTTCGAGTACAATTTAACCAGGCCTTGGGTCCATGTAGGGGTGGTTTCCGGTTTCATCCTTCTATGAACTTGAGCATTGCCAAGTTTCTTGGATTTGAACAGGTATTAGTTGTTTTCTTGAGTTCTTTTGAGTTGACTTGTCTTCTTTAGGTTGGGTCAAGCTTTTGCCAAATCTTTTTCTTCCTGTGCCTCTGTTGATTGTGTATTCTAGTGATTGGTGCTCATAAGAACACCAAGCTAAATACTAGTGACGAGGTTAAACCCTTCAGATTGGAAGTGACTATGTCTTGTGACGGATTTGCATTGTGCTATTTACCTTCTCTGCAGACTTTAAAGAATGCCTTGTCACCATACAAAATTGGAGGGGCAGCGGGAGGTAGTGATTTTGATCCAAAGGGAAAAAGTGATAATGAGGTAAAAGTCTTCAATTTATTATATGTGGTTCATCATTTTTAACCTCCTCAGAAGTTGTGAATGACTGTTTTCTAAGCTGGCAGGTGATGCGTTTTTGCCAAAGTTTTATGAATGAAATCTATCGTTATTTGGGTGTTGACAAGGTAACTTCAGCAAGATTCCATTCCATGAATATATTTTTTTCCTCTATATGGAATTTCGATGCTGTATCCTGCATGTCTGGTTTAATGCTGTGTACACTTTAGGACCTTCCTTCAGAGGAGATGGGTGTTGGTACTCGAGAAATGGGATATCTTTTCGGACAATATAGACGTCTAGCTGGTCACTTTCAGGTACCAGAAACACCGGTAACAAACTATTTCTGAATTTAACTTCTTACCTTTTGTGATGTAATTTAGTATCTAGATGCCATTTATGACATTGCTTTTTCTAAATCTGATGTAGGACCGCAGGATTATGAAAATTCGGAAAATAGTAATTAAACAAGCAATTCTATTGTTCTTTTCTATCCTGACAAAGAGTGTTACTCTTTTCTATCCTGACAAGGCCATTGTTCTTTCTATCCCGACAAAGTCTATTGTTCTTTTCTTTCCCTATGAAGTCTTGTTTTTTATCCTGACAAATTCTGTTGTTCTTTTTTTATTTCTGTCCATCTGAAGTCTACTGTTATTTTCTATCGGTACAAAAGTTAAGTTTATGCTTATCTGTTTATCATGGAAGATAATTAAGTGATAAGTCTTTTTCTTTCTTTTTTTTTTTGGTCGAAAGTGGTACATCTTCATCTATTCAGTGTTCTTTTCTGTCCGTACAAAAGTAAAGTTTCTGCTTATGTGTTTCTCATGGAAAGAAGGTTAAGTAACGTCTTTATGTTTTCATATGTATGCCTTACTTATGCAGGGAAGTTTTACAGGGCCAAGGATATTTTGGTCTGGCTCTAGTCTTCGAACTGAAGCTACTGGATATGGACTGGTAACTAATATCACAACTCTCCCATGCTTGTGTTCGGGCTTCCTCTTTTTCTTTTTCTTTTTTGCTTTTTGGTGAGAACTTAATAGATGTGTCTGTAATTGTTGCGGGTATTATAAGCTCACTATGTAATTTTCATCTTCATTTCCGATGATGTGAACAAAGTTCCCATGCTTCTGCAGGTTTTCTTTGCACAACTCCTACTTGCAGACCTCAATAAAGATTTCAAGGGATTAAGGTACCTTTTACCTGACATTCAAAACTTTTAAAATTTTCACAAAACACCATAGGATGTTGACATAGAACAGCACGTGGGAGTTCTTTCTGTTTACGTAGCCTTTTGAAGAATCCAATCCTGTTTAACATAACTTGTAACTTTTGTGTGCGTATATGTATCTATGTATGTGTATCCACGAGAGTGAGTATAATTTGTGATTGCTTATAGGTTGTTTTGCAAATTTATTATTTTGAAGATATTATAAATTTCCCTCCAGGTGTGTTGTAAGTGGTTCTGGAAAGATTGCATTGCATGTCCTGGAGAAGCTTATCGCATATGGCGCGATTCCCATTACAGTTTCAGGTATTTTCTTACAAGAAGTATTTTTAGGACTACTTGAATTAGGTCTTGTGATGGAAAGGTTTAGTAATATTCATATCTGGTTTGAATGTTTCACATGAAAAAATTTCCTGATGTCATACTAATCATGTGTAGTAACTGCTTGAATTATGACATAATTTACTTGCTAAGAATGTTAAAAATTTATATGTTTGACGTGATCATATCTATTAGTACTTGAGTGATGAATGATCTAGAGAACAATCATGCTGTCAACAATGCTCCGAGCACTTCATCCAAAAGATTATAAAAACAATGAACATAGCACTTACGTAAAAACCAGAGGTTGCTAGTAGTCAATTTGCTAGTATCTTCTGTGGCCTTGATTGGTTTGTATCTTAGGTTGTAAAGATGATATGTTAACATCTGTGACTGTATTTGGATCTAAATAACAAAATAAATTATTTTTCTGATTGCATCTGAAGAAAGAAAGACGATATGAAGAGCTAGAGTACTTGTGCTGTGAATGTGGTGTTAATTTTTTTTTTCCTCCACATGGCTATTTCATTTTCTAGTTCCATGCTCTTATTTAGATTCTCTAGTGCCTTGTGTCAGAAGTTACGATTTCCGAGTCGTAAACATTTAGAGTGAATATGACTTGTTATCAGCATTTAATGAATCACATGCCTTTTATCTTCAAATCATTGCATATAGACTCGAAGGGTTATTTGGTGGATGATGAAGGATTTGATTACATGAAAATATCATTTTTGAGGGAGATCAAAGCTCAACAGAGAAGTTTGAGGTCTGCTTCTTGCTGTCTATTTTGCATCTGTTGATTAAATAGCTCGGTAGTTACCTTCAGGATTCATTGTTTACATCTCATCTGCAGAGACTATTCAAAGACTTATGCTCGCTCTAAGTATTATGATGAAGCAAAACCTTGGACTGAAAGGTGTGATGTTGCGTTTCCTTGTGCTACCCAGAATGAAATTGATCAGACTGATGCCATTAATCTGGTTAATTCAGGTTGTCGTATGCTAGTAGAAGGTAATAATTACTGGTAACAACATGCATGGTCGATTTTAAATTTTGGCGTTTGTTTTCATATTCACTAATGTTAGCTCTGTAACACCTCTTATTTGTTCTTCTTTTGTATCTAGGTTCAAACATGCCATGTACACCGGATGCTGTTGATATTCTGAGAAAAGCTAATGTTCTAATCGCTCCTGCAGTGGCTGCTGGTTCTGGTGGAGTATGATTCTTATCTTTACAGTACATGCTTGATAGATATGCTTTTCAACATGTGCTGGGACAATGCTATCACGAAGTTTATACGTATCATATTTTTATTGGCACAAATTTAGGCTAAGTTCAAGCTAAGCTTGTTTGTTTATGAAAATAAATGGAACTATTTGGTCTAAAGAAAAATGTAATTCATGTGCTCATGAGATTATTGCTCAAAATCAGTTTCTGTTAAGAATCTAAGAATCTTACATCAAGTTTTCTAATCCATCTCGATAATGAAATCATGAACCTCTCAGTTACGCTTTGATTATAACACGGATTTGAGGGGTCTGTTAATCTATGCATTAGGTCTAATTTAGCTATGCATGCTCAACGTCACCAGGGGTGTATTGAATACAAAAATCTCACATCAGGTATTCTAAGCTTGCTTCTAATATATGAAATCACGGGCCTCCAGTTATTGCCAATTGATTTTGGGTTGAATACTTCAATGTTAACATGTTTGAGATCTAGCATCGGGTATTCTAAGGAAGTGACATTTGGGAGTTAAAATTTAATTATTTTTGTCTGGCATTTGATGGACCAGCATGAGTTAATATATTTTTATCATTTATATCAATATGGCTTCCGATTATCTTCTTTTCCCTTAAATTTATGTTATTCCTTTGTTGTTTAATGATAGCCCTTTGTTGTTTAATGATAGCAGGTGGTTGCTGGAGAATTTGAATTGAACCACGAGTGTAATTCAGTGAACTGGTCTCCTGAGGACTTTGAATCCAAATTACAGGTGACACTGTGTTTATTTTATCTCGCTGTTATAAATTTTTTAACTTTTAAGTACTTGTACAAAGTGTCTTAATGACTTCTGGTAGTGTAAGAAACAATATCTTTTAGAAAAGCTAAATAGCCAACACCCCTTCAATGTCCGTCTTAAAGTTTTCTCAAGGTCTTGAGCTGGTTTGTTGTTTTTCTCTATGATATCTGATTTGCATTGTAACTCTTAGGAATCAATGAAACAGACTTACCAGAGAACCCTTAAGGCTGCAGCTGACTTTGGTTACCAGAAAGAAAGTCCTGAGTAAGTGTGTTATTGTATTGACGCTTGCCTTCTCTTTTCCTCTTGAATCTTTGAAGAAACTAGATAAGCTCTGGTGTTGTGACTTGTGTTGGCTATGTAAAATTGCGTACCATTAACATTAAACACTCGAAGAATCAAATTTTCTTTACGTGCTTGACAGATCTTTGGTTCACGGAGCCATCATTTCTGCTTTTCTGACTATTGCGCAAGCCATGACCGATCAGGGATGTGTATAGAGTGGAAGAAGATTGTTCAATTATTCGCACGCTCCTCAAAGCTGATCGGTGTCATCAACAATGAACAATTATCGGAGGTGTGCATACTGACGTTGGTAGTAAACTGTAGATCTTTACCGGCTTGACCGTGCTGGTTTCGAGATCAAAGTGGTATCACAGATATACAAGGTTCGATTGTAACATAAAACTGTGTAATGTTGTAATAGCCGTGACTCGGAAAGAGTGAGGAAAGGTTATAATAGGAAGAGTGCAAGTGAAAATTGTGTAGTAGGTGAGTAGGGTTAGGGTAGGATAGGAAGCACTTGTGAGTTGACTCAGTTGAAATTTCATGAACTACTTGTTACTTGTGGAATATTTGGATGCTGAACGGACGTTGGAAATAAAATTTATTAATTTGCTATTTTCACGTCGCGACCGATGAAAAATGGTGTTATTTTCATGTGTTTATTATTATTTTGTTTACAGACTGGCTCTTAGCCTAGTAGCGATTCTCTTTCCCATGTCTGAGAAATTGGAGGTCCTAAATTTAACTCCTTCCCGTCCCCATATCTGATTGTTGTGTTGTTGATATTTGATTTTAACCAATTAAGCAATAAAAGTTAAAATTTTGATCATTTTAACCAATTTCTCCAGCTTTCGGCTGATTTTCTCGACACCAGTGTCTAAAAAATATTGATATTTTTGTTAAAATATATATATATATATATATATATATATATTATATTGATTATTGACAGACATCAAAAGCACGAGTTTACCTACCAAGATGCAGTTATTTTCTATATTGCAATACCATATCTTCTCCTTTGCTCTTTACAAAAGCTAGAATGACTCTGTAAATCTTACCGGCCCCCGAAAGATGGACTGCCATGACAAAACCATCAACTGATCCCCTTTATAAAAAAAAAAAAACCCCTACAATCTCCTCTTTGTCCTCGAGGCCTAAAGTAAATATAAGGCACGAAATACATATGAAGACAGAGCCCGGACTAAAGCACATTGTTCATCGGATGGTGCTCTCGTTTGGTTGTTTTTACTTTTAGACTCTAGTTAGTGACCCTCTTCGAAGAGTGGGTTGATGAGTCGGACTTCTCAGCCAAATAGTGTTCCAACATATCATCTTCGTCATCTGCCATTAACCACAAGACAAGATGCTTTCTTCATCAGATCGTGAACACAACATTCCTTCATATTTACAAAACTATGCGATTTGACTAATTTTGGTCTCATCAACATAAGACTATATACGCTATAAGGAGAGAATCACCTTCAAAATCATCAGAATCGAAGTCAATCTCGTCCTCATCCTCTTCATCGGACCCTTCAGTGGCTGGAGCTGCACCTTTCTATGGAGGGGAAAAAGTCACTCATATTATTGTTTATTCTTTGAAACTGAGAAATTATATGTTCCAACAATAAAATCCTCACTTGTAATAACCCAAAACTTCCCCTCGTATTACCCCTCAATAATATACCATGAAACCAACTCAACCATCAAATCAGACCAGTACAAATTAGTTTAGTTTTCGCTGTATTTACTTGTTTTGGGCAAAACTGAACAATGTAAGATGAATTAATTACCACAGCATGCCTTCCGGTTTCAAACCACTGTCTACCTGTGAGCCTCTTTTCCTTGGGTGCTGAGAGTGCAGACTCGGGCATTAACCTTGAAAATTGATCACCACCCATCAGAAATGAAAACAAAGACTGCAAGCAGAAATATATGATGATCTACTATTGGGGAACTATTAAATTTCAAGAAAGATTCCTTGGATTTATATATTTCTTGATGACTGGGAAGTCTTGGTTAAAGCAGTATCGGTGATGTTAGTGTGCGCCCCACGGGCCCACCGATCCAAAAATCTAACATGGTATCAAAGCCAAGGTTCGGGCCCGTGCAAGGCAATGAGCTTGTCACCAAAGGAAACAACCCAGGACTCATAATAGAGAGTCGGCCTCTGAGTTCCATTGAAAACAAGTCTGGACTCTTAACATATAGCCGACCTCTAAGTTTTAATTGCCGTTGTGTGGATCTCCACGTGTGAACCACTAAATGGGGTTACACGTGAGGGGAGAGTGTTGGAATCCCACATCGGTGGGTGCAAAAGAAAATAATGGGTTTAAATATGATTACCCCACTCTAACTAATATCGATACCTTTTGTGATAAAACCCACGGATTGGGCAGGTGGTAAAGTTGGGGACAGTATCGGTGTTGTTAGAATGGGCCCCACGGGCCCGCCGATTCAAAAATCCAACACCAATATTATTGATCACTACTTTCACATGCTTTATAGTGAAAAAAAAAATCTGAGAGTTGACGAAGATAACCTTACTGAAATTATAAAACGATAATACTTACTTGGCTCGTTCCAGTGCAATCTCTGCTTCAAACATCTCTCTCCATGCCAGAAATGTTTCAACTGTAACTGGTTCTCCATGTGGTATGATTACCTAAAAGAGGAAGGAGCAGGAAAGTAAGAAGCAGCTCCTTCAGACTATCTTTTTCAGGTGAACAATCGTTACCAAAGATGCAAACATACAACTCTGAATGAAAAAAGTAAATCCCATGGGAAAGTGTGAAGCTGGTTATGCAGTTTTTTTCACTAATATTCACGAACAGTTGCATCAGATTCAAGCCAAAAATTGCAAGATGCACAAGAGAAAAGATGAACACCCTTAAAATATGATTAATCTTCTAGAAGCTTTACCTTTCCAGAATCCAGATACACAACTCCCGGACCAAGGAGAAAGAAAGAGGGTCTCTTAGAGAGAATAGCTAGCAGTTTTATTGACAACCTCAATGATTTCATAACTTGAACTTCTTCCAGCCATTCTTAGACACGTAAAAACCTCAGCAAGACTTAACTACATTTAAATATGAAGACGTAGGTTTTGGGATCTTGAGTGTATAGTTTTCCAGGAATGCTAGAAGGTAAACTCCCCTTATGCTTCGAGACTAAGAAAGCAAATAACCACAAGATGATTAGATATGAAGACGTAGGACAAAAGGCATACATCATCCTTTGCTGCTTCTTCTGCTTCAGCATCCTCAAGACTAGTGTCTTGACAATATTGTTCAGAAAGCCATTCCTTGGCTGATGTAACTAGTGTGTAGATCATAGCCATACCAAGGTTTTCAGATGCCTGTAAAACATATAGATATTGAATCAAATTCGGTATTTTTTGGATAACTTCACATTATCTAATGAGTTGTATTAGGACAGAAAAAATATGCTCACTAATCTTTAGATGTATTAGGACAGATAAAAAACGACACAACAAAAAGCTGCGTAGAGAAGTAAAGAATGCCCAAAATTACCTCTTGCAGAAGCTTTTCTTTCAAAATTCTTAGATGTTCTCCTTGTACACCGCGTAAACTGAAGGAAAAAAAAAATCAACCATTAGAATAGTACCTCATAAACCATCCTGCATCCACACTTCTGACTTTCCCGCAGCCTTACTTAACAACACAATACTGACGGAACAATTATAGTTGAACAATACAGTATTAATAGCAGAGACTCAAGGATATTTTTTCTTGACTTTCTTTCTTTTCTTTGTAGCAGTATTTTATATATGCAGTTGCAAGAAGGTACTAAGTAGAACTTGTATTTGCTTTGTCCAAAAGAAAAAGGCAATGAAAATGATAAAGTTCTTTTCCATCATTACTAACAATGAAAAGTGGAGAAGAGCACTATTTTGCACCATACCTATTCAAATTCAAAAGTGGAGGCTCATCTGGGTATCTTTCTGTGTGCGAGAAAATCAAAGCCAGCTGAACTGAAACAGAAGTTTCCAAAACAGCTTATCTCCAGATGAAATGTAAAAGATACAAAATACAAAAAGTCGAAAAAATAAAAAAGAATAACTCCTGAAAATTTCTACAGAAAAAACAAATCAAGTTATCCAATTAAGAAAGTAACACTAAGGCATTATTCAAAACATCGTATAATGCAAAAAGAAAATACCTGGAGTGGTTGTAAATTCATCTGATTCATCATCCTGTTGAAAAGAAGGCAAAGAAATGCACATAAGGAAAACCTGAACATATGTCTAGTTAAGACGTATACATCCTCAGCTTGACATGAGGTTGTTAAACAATTATGCCAGTTAGAACGTAAACCTACCACTGGAGATACTTTTATTTGAAAACACCTCTTGGAAGTATTTAACCCACTCTCACCTGAGTGTATTTCTGGCACATCAAAAACAACAGAAAAGAACATTCCTATTAGTTTCAGTACTCGTGAAATAAAAAACGATAACATATAACAAACTTTATAACAAATGTTGGTCTGCAGAAGCACCACATAGCAGATACCTTTGAAGTCATCCGCAAGTATTGCTTCCAACGCTTCGATTTCCATCTCCTGCTCTTGTATATAGTCTGTAAACATAGTTGTAAAACACACAGTCAAGTAAATTTCACTGCTTGGAACATAATTAAGTAAAATTTAACAGCCTTCTGATAAACTTCACACATTTCGACCAATCCCATGTCCCGAAAACCTCAACAACAAAAAAGTATGCCATTGAAGCTCCTGGGTTACTTTAAATTCCCCCAAAAAGCAATCTAAGATACCAAAAACAATGACAAACTCCAAAATCAACATAAAAAAATCGACAATTTCAAAATTTTAATTAAAAATACATATCACAATAGAAATTCAATCCTACAACCCCAATATTAACAAAAATTAAGAATATATAGCTTAATCACGCTGCTAAAAGTTTAACAATTAACTTAAATCGCGACCCTTTGAGTTCATAAAATCGATAAAGAAACAAAATTTACTAGAAAAATAGAGTAATTAGCATCAATTACCCGTCATGATTTCGAAATTCTTCTCTGATTTCGTCTCTTCTCACTACTCAGAGGGATCTCCGAACCAAATCAGCCACCCTCAAAGAGCGGAAGAAAACCTAAGCTATCCTGAAACGCCGCGTTTTGTTCTTCTTATTTCCTTAGCTATTATTTCAATTTATACAGTCTTTTATTCATTTATTTATTTAAAGTATAATGGTTCTATCAAAATCGGAAGGGGAATCAGTTATTCGTGGCCGTCAATTGAAAGGCCTAACATCATCATCAAAACGACATAACGTAAGATAATACGATGAAATGTGGTGGGCCCTCGGCATGCATGAGGGACCAGTGTAGGGATTTTAATATATACCTGTCCGTGTAGAATCTAACCACCTCTTCTCCGCGAGTTGTGTCTTACATGCTGCTCAAACCAATACGGTCGGTGATTAGGGCTATGTTTCTATAATATAATTTGAGATATTTCACTACAAAACATTTACTTCCAAAATATAATTTATGGATTAGAGTAGTTAAGATTATCATATCGAAAAAGTTTATAATTATTTGTATAAAATATATACACACATATATATTATATATTTCATGTCAAAGAAAAAATTTAAGCTAAATTTTATTTACTAAATTATTATTTTGTAAGTAAGAGGTTTTAGGTTCAATTCTCGTCAAAGACAAATTTGAATCATATTATTGCTAGCATATTATGAGGCTAAGCTCCACTCCATTCCCTTAATGTAGATAATATCGTTTGTTCAAAATAATAATAATAATAGATTTTGAAACTCACCTGACCCAGAAACTATACCACAACACTACTTCCATTGTGAGGCGATTTCTAATAGTTGATGAAAAGTGGGGTTCAATTATGGGCTTCATATACATTTACAATTCAAAGTTCAAGCAATTGACCTCAACGGGATTTTAAGACTAAAAAGGTCGTAGTAATAATCAAACGGCAACGATTTTTTGTTCATGTTGTTTGGTAACACCTTATCAATCACTTACAACTTAGATGAATTTTATAGATAAATCTTGATATCATTCATCACTGTAGATGAATCTTGAACAAGAATTTGAAAATTGAGGTTTTGTATTGTGAAGTCGTGGCTATAAAATACTAACAACTTAGAATTTTAACGCTTCTATTATTATTCATCATTATAGATGAATCTTTAATGAGAACTTGAAAATTAATGCTTCGTATCATGTGATCGCAAGAGTCAGTAGTGCCCTATTAATTACTGACAACTTTAAGCTTTAACGCTTTTAATGTCATTTATCGTTGTAGATTTAAATAAAATCTTAAGTGCTACATTGTCAAACTATCCAGATACTCTATGATCTTGAACTCATAAAATAAAGCGTTTGCTACACGTGTTATGCTATTATTAGAAACATATACGATCTAGCAATTTTATTGGTAAAATGTCAGCTTACAAGACTAACGATTCAAATTATCAACATGAAAAGGTAAGTCCCGGGATTTTATACAATAAATTTATATTTCTGTATTGAAACAAAAACAATGAAGGTAAAACCGTTAGATATCCAATCCAAATAAACTCATGTTATCAAACATATTGTGATGTCAGACTTGACCATATATCATATGGATTCTCTTTTTTAAATGCACAATCCAAATCACGTTATAATTCGTTGATTATAAGTATATTAGAGCATCTCCAAATGAAATGTCAAATTTAAAAAATCCAAATGATATTTGATGACTTATGTGGTAATTTGACATTTTGTATAAGTTTTTGGTCAACCCGATATGGTAAAATAATAATGTCATTTTATATTTTTCTCATCTCTTTGAAGGGTCCAATTACTGAAACAACCAATCAAATACTTAAAACACAGAACAACATTTATTATACATTGCATAACATATGTTAAAAAATTATTAAGTCAAATCTGATAGCAGAAGGCTTTGGTTTCAATTGACTCAATGCCACGTAAGAAAATAAAAACTCCGGTGGAAAGAATTTACTACTGTTTACTGTTGTATGCTTACTGGACAATTTGTAAGAAAATACGAATAAATTAACATTACCATGCACCTCTATCTGGTGTAGGTGTTATATTGAAACCCTATACGGGAAACCGTATATAACTCTATACACCCCCTTCCTTTTTTATTTATTTTTTATATTTTCTTTCTCTGTATTTCCTTCTACCTCACTCGCAGTCTCTCTCTCTCTCTATCTCTCTCTCTCTCTCTGTATCTGAAATCCTCTCTCTCTGTGTTGGGAAAAGAGATACAAAAAGGTACGGTTTTGATCCAAGCACAAAGCTTTTTGGGTATTTCTCTATCTCCTCCCTCCCCCACCTTCCTCTGGGCCTCCGTACACTGTGAGCCGCACACGAGCGAGCTCGAACAAAAGATTTCAGAGCTAAATCCAGTAGTGGAAGATCAGAAAATCAAAACCCAGAAAACATATAAAATTATGAAAATAAATTTGTAATATTTAAAAAAAAGAAGCCATTTTTCAGATCCTTCTGTATGTTCTTCTCCCCATAAACCCTTCAAATCTGGTCCTTCTCTACCTCCTCCTCTTTATCTCTTGGCTTTTAATTAGCATTTTTTCTCTTCTGGGTTTTGTTGTTTTTAGTGATTTGGGTTGAAGAGTTTGTGCATTCTCCGGGAAACTAAGCCTCTGGGCGATTTCCGAAAGCTCAAATTTGGTTGAGAACGGAGGGCTGAGATTGAAATTTTGATTTTTTTGAGATTAGAGATTTATTGGGTTACATTTGTTTTTTGTTATCTCTCTACCGCTCTCTGGTGGGGTTTGGTTTAGATGGGGAGTTCTGGTGAGACCAGTGAGAAGAGCATTGATGCGTCGGTGGGTACTTTGGTTTGGGTCCGCCGCAGAAACGGGTCCTGGTGGCCGGGTCGGATAATGGGTCTGGACGAGTTGCCGGACAGTTGTGTAGTTTCGCCAAAATCGGGCACTCCGGTGAAGCTTCTCGGCCGTGATGATGCAAGCGTGTGAGTACTTTTCTTTCCCCCTTTTAAGCTTATCATAATTTCTGTCTGATTGATGTAGCTTGGATGAAAATTGTGTCAGCTGGCTTACTGATTTACAATTGTCTTAACAATCCTTGTTTTTCAGCTTCTAGGTTATCTACATTTACCTTTGAGTAGAATCGGAATTAGAATACGCATTTGGCTTGAGATTTTCATAGGTGATTTTGGGTAAAATTTTGGTCTTGTGGGTTGGTGGATTTAGTGTTGCTTTCTTATTACCTTGTTTCACTTTATCTTGATCGGGTTTTTATCATTTGGTTGATTGATCGTTGTTTACTTTGGTGTTTCCGGGGCCTTTGAGCTCAACTGGATCATCACTTCCCTTAATCATGTTTTTTCTTGTTCTATAGCTTGAAAGTATTATCTCAATGATATTGATTAGCTTACACTTAATGTGAACTTGTTACTTGAGACAATAGTTTTCTCTGCCACCTCCTATGTGGCTCTCGTGTATTATAACACTACGCAGTGATTGGAGATGCATTCTCCAAAAAAGAAATTCTTAGATGGTACGTTGTTTTATAAAAACGAAAGGATGGTAAGCTTGAAGCTTGAGAACACATTCATGTATACAAATTTCTGATGTATGAATAATTACTGCTTGTGTTGTATGGAAGGAAGAAGAAAATGCTCATACTTGAGGGATAGTTCTTTTTGGTCAATATAATTAAGGAATAGTTGGTGTGCAGTCCTAATGCATAGAAGATACATATTAAGGAGGTGCTTAGTGGTTTGCGGCAACAGATACATCATAAAAATGTCTTATGGTTTTCTTCAGGCATTTTTGAACATCTTTATTTTTTATTCAATTGGACCCTCGCTTTAAGGGCCTGAGTGGAGCATGAGAGTTAGTCTGTGGTCTAATTCTCAAATCTGATTATACTCATTTAAATGACGAAATTTAGGTTGAAGTTAATTGCCACCCTGTTTGTACAAATTCAAATCTTTTAACGGCATTATATGTGAGGTAGCCTTACACGAATGCTTTATTACATCGGGGAATTCAAACAGTGAGAACTGCGTCACTGGATGATTATTTTCTTTATGTGGCACCGCAGCGATGTATAGAGATTGGCCTTGAAGAGTAGAGCATTAGATTTTGAGGTATTCGTGAAGCACATTGCTTAAGCTGGATGCTTTTTAAACGGGTTAGATGGGTGCAACATTAGAGACCTAGGAAAGAACCCTTGATATCTCTGGATTATTTTACATGAAAAATAGTACTTTCCTGTCTGTGTTAGTCATTGTTCCAGGGTTTACTTTACCATTAATTTTCAGGGCCCATCATACACTGTCTGAGAATGTTTTGTTTTTATTTTCAGCATATTTCGTCATTGTGGTTCAGGATTATGGCATTTTCTTTAAGATTCTTTTTAGTACAGATTAAAAACTCATTGTATAGGTGTTTAGCGTTCTATTGATATATGAACACTGTCTGATCTTGATCCTATTGATTTAGGGACTGGTATAACCTTGAAAGATCCAAGAGGGTGAAAGCTTTTCGTTGTGGGGAGTATGACGAATGCATTGAAAAAGCAAAGGCCCATGCAGCCAGCGGGAATAAGAAAAAAGTTAAATATGCACGGAGGGAAGATGCTATTATCCATGCTCTTGAGATTGAGAATGCTCACCTAGGCAAGGATGATTTGAACTTCAGTGCTCGAATGAGTAATTCAGGTGGTGACCATGGTTGCGCAGCCAGAGAATCACCTGCCATGTCTCTTTGCAGCGAGGAGAATGAAGATATGGTTGACGATGTGAGTGATTCTGAAGACAATTCACACTCAGGGCCAGAATTATCTCAATCTGGTATATCTTTTGAAGAGCCAAATCATATCAGTTCTTCTAAGTTGCAATCTCTGCAGGGAAGGAGAAGGAAAACACCAAATGATTCAGAGGATGATGGAACAGAAGGAGTGAAGCGCATGAGAGGACTTGAGGACCTGGGAATGGGTGTATTGTCAAAAAAGTCAGGCCAGACTGGAGGGCTTCTTGAACAAGTTCAACAGGATGGTGCTTCACTCTTAGATTCAAACACTCGGAATGGAATGCCTAATGGAAGTCCTGCAAATGGAAGCAAAGGTACTTCATCGCTGAAAAGAAAGAGATCTCAAGTGGCAAATGTTAATGAACTCTTGAAAAGAAAGAACCGCAGTCGACCATTGACCAAGGTGCTGGAGAGTACGGCAATGGTGTCTATTCCAGCTATGCCTGACCAATTGCCAAATTCATGTGGTTCACCTCTTCAAGGGTTATCTAATGGCAGGGTTTCTGGATTAGAATCCAATGAACCAAAAGGGAGTTTATCTGCAGACCACACTGGAATTTTGTGTGAGAATGGAACCTCTATAAATGTTCCCGAACTAGCTTCTGGGGCTTCCTCTATTAATGACAAATTGAAAGAGAACGAGATTCCCAGCATATCTGGCTTAGCGGAATATGATTCTTCTGATGATAGGCTATTTGATGTGCCATTTGTTGGAGAGGAAAAAGACCCTTCAGGTAATGGTCATTCAAACATTTTAAAGTTATAGTGTTTTGGGGCTGTATCTTGTGTTCCTGTAGTTATTAACTTATCTCTTATAGTCCTATGGGGTATCTCTGCACCATTTGTTTCTTCTCTCATTTAATTATGCCTGCTTTATCTACATTGACGTTCCCCTGCAATTCTGCCCCTCTCCGTTCTGTTTGGCCTTTTTCATGCTATTAGTTATGTCTTTTATTACTTGATTATGCCTGCATTGTTTGCATTTAGATACCCTGCAACTCTGTCACTCTCACCATTGTCTTTAGCTCTTTCTCGATCTTAATTATTTCTTGTATTACTCAAATATTCATGCATTATTTACATTTGGGCATTCCTGCAACTGTCAATTATGGATCCCCCTGGGATCTATAAGCCTTTTGGATCTTATTAATGTTCTCTCCTTCCTCTTTATTTTATGCAGAAAATAAATTAGCTTAGTCTTTCTTTACTGCTGATTTTGTCATCATTTTTCTACCAGGTTCTTCTCCTATACGTACAGCTTGTTCATCTGGTAAACCTCAGATTGGTGCGTTGGGAAGGCAATCTAGTCAAAGTCGTCAGCCTGAAGCTGTATCTTTGAAAAATGAGAGAATTAATGAATATGGTTGTACGAGTTCGGCAGCCTTGCATGATATCAGCATAAGTATGGTGAAAGGTAGTTCAGAGTGGCAGTTAAAAGGAAAGAGGAATTCTAGACAAACAAGTAAGGATAGAAAACATGACTCCAGAAGATTTATGGACATGGATGATGAATACAATGGTTATTCGGCAGGCATCGAGCATTCCAATGGATTGTCTCAAGGTTCTTATCAGAAAGTAAATTGCAATGGCATTAGTGGTTCCCGTGCATATAATGGCACCTTACGATCAAAGTCCAAACAGGTTACTGAATTGCCTGATGGTCCAACACAGAGATCACTTCCCTATCGGCAGTCCCGCTTCACAGTGCCTGCAAGATATCAGACAGCAGATTCTACTGCCCGCATTTCATGCTCTGATGGTTCGTTGTATGATGTCAAGCTTGAGGTGAAATCCAATTACCGGCCACAACATGTTCCCCTGGTTTCCCTTATGAGTAAATTGAACAGCAAAGCCATTGTTGGTCACCCACTAACAGTTGAGGTCTTGGGTGATGGCTGTTCTGATCGGGAAGTTGATAAAACAGGCTATGCAGTAAAGCCAGAAAAAGAAATTGGAAGAATCCCAGCCAAGGTATTGGCAGTGCAACCACGAAATTCACCAAGTAGATCTCCCAAAACAAAGAAATCTGGGCTACAGCCAAAAAAGATCAGGAAACTATCTTCACTGACTGGTCATAAGCAATCTGAAGACAGAAAACCACTGGTTCCGAAGCCGAAGGGTCCTGTAATATCCTGTATCCCCCTTAAAGTAGTGTTCAGTAGGATAAATGAAGCAGTGAATGGTTTGGCGCGACCATCACATCGTGTTCTAAGATCAAGCAACGCTTGAATATGGCTTCTTGTTTTTGGTTGTTTGGGGGGGGGGGGGGGGGGGGGGGTTGAAGAGGAGAGAAAGATGTTGCAGTGGATGGATTCTTCCGGGGGTATGCTTCCCTTTTACATCCTAGTTGCTGCTTCTCATTTATTTGGCTATGTTAAGTTAGCAGCAGCGTTATGTCTGCTGTCGTTTTTAAGGCTGACTCCGTCTGTACAATTCGAGAAACTGCGTTGTTGTAGAAGCAGCATTCAGTCTCTGAATGTAGGCTGCTTTGTGCTCTGTATATAAATGTATCATTAACTTTTTAACATTTGGTAACCTGATATTTTGTTATTTTATTTTATGAATTCAGGTTCTTTTAGAGGCTTAACTTCTGAGACGGACACCTTTTCTTGGTGCTGAAAATCGATGCATTGAACTTTCTTGTGCTATTAAATCTTTTGTTTCTGTTGCTTTGAATCATGATGCATTCAGCTTCTTCTGCTATTCAATCTTCGGAACTGAAACCCTAACGTCGCAGTTTTTGTGTGCGCCTTCATGAATCATTTTAGGCTGCTCTTTGTTGCGTTTCTGTTTGCTGTAGCTTTGGAGGCCTGAGGGCCATGGTTGCCTTGCCAATGTATTTCTCCACCAATTCTCTAAATGGATGCATTTGAAGTTTGAACCATTTTTTTGGGTTGAGGGTGATTATGTCATTTAATTCTATCAGATTCCTTCTTCCCTTCACTTCTCCCTCGATCCCTTTTGAAAAATTAGAGCATTGGTCGTTAGATTTTTCAGTCTGCCTAAAACCTAGAATGATACGTTATATCTTATTATATAATTAATGAAAATTCTTTTGTTCTTTACAATGTTCCTTTAATTGTATAATTACATATGTTGTACAATCTCGTGTTTCGGGCACACTGAGAAATTTCCCTTTCTGAACAACTATTAATTTTCCATTTGACTTATCTAAATTCGGATATAATTTTTCTCTCATTACTTGGGAGGCGTGTTCGAGAAAGTATGAATAACAACCGTATTCTTTCGTTAGCAAAACAAAGAAAAACCGAGAGTGTTTATGGTCATGAACAATGATTTGGGGACATGTCATCATTTGTCTTTCACACAAAATTATAAAAGACTTACATGTACTAACGTTAACGTAATGAGGTTTGAATTGAGATTTTGAGAGATTCTAGTGGATTTATAAATTTATTAATTTTGATAGAGTTTAATTAATTTATAGCGATTCCATGTAAAATTTCTGTTGAATTCTCTTGAATTCTTCATTTTTTTATTTTATTTTTTATTTCATGTAAAAGTTCAGAAGAATAATAACTTTAGTTTCAAGGGCTTGTAGCACCAATAATCCCCAAGATTTCATAAGCTGCACTTGATTATTTTGAAGATGGTTTTGCGCTATAGTATAATAACTTAATAAACACATAGAATAACTAACATCATTCATTTGACTGACCTCTTGTTCCATCCACCAGATTTAAGATTGTATGAGTTGCAGAACATTCATGAACACTGATTTTAGGTTTTTATTTCTAGATAGGTGTAAAAATAAATTTACATGTTTAATTGAGTTTGTGAGAACAATTTTAGGTAGTAAATTTGAACATAAAGAGACAATAATAATTTAATTAAAAATAACATGGGTACAGAGAAGAAATTGAGTGCAGAAAGAGATTCTATAAGAAATATTTTTGCTCAGCACCTTCAAATGATGGTAATGCTCACCATCATATTTATCATTGCTAGATGAATTTATATTTCAAGATATGTATAGTGGATAAACACAAATCTCAAAATATAAACTCATCTATTGGTAATAAATAGGATGTTGAGTATTACCATTACCTAGTGAACAAAATACACCTAATTACACGGATTCAAATCAATTTCTTGTCTCAAAATCCGAATTGAATATATAGAAAAACTCTTTTCAGAAAAATTGACAAGTCTTCTCCTCTCAGGGCATCTTCAATGGAAAGTGCCAAAGGTTTAAAAGCCAAAATATGATTTGACTTGCCCAAAAATATACCTAATTACACGGATTGAAATCAATTTATTGTCACAAAATCCGAATTGAATATATAGAAAAACTCTTTTCAGAAAAATTGACAAGTCCTTTCCTCTCAGGGCATCTCCAATGGAAAGTGCCAAAGGTTTAAAAGCCAAAATATGATTTGACTTGCCCAAAAATCTATTTTTAATGGATGACTGAACTATAATTCTAAGAGACATTAGGCTGGCCAAAGGGGTATCATGCTGGCCAAGTATATCCCCTTCGTAGCCCCTTTTTTTGGAGCCCATCTCCCCTACTGCAATAATTAATTCAAGGTCAATGATTAGATTTGAAACATCCAAGGTAGTTTAATTAAATTAAACAAAATTTAAAGCATAACCTTAAAACTAATAAATTATTGAGGTACTTAGCCCCTTTAATTGAATATAGTATATGAACATAGTTTAACATTATTTATTTAAAATTTTTTTTTTTTGTAGGATATAATACTGGATGAGACTACTTTTAACTTTAGAGATAACATTACCTGACATGTTAGCCAAGTCTACCCCTAACGACAAACGGGACAAACGGGTCAACAAAATCAGAGGATATAATCGTAATAATGAAAAATGAATGATACCCCTCGGGTCCAAAGAATATAATTGAATTAGGGTTTCAACAACATATATACATGGGGCAAATTATAAACCCCCAATTCCCTCTCTCCTGTAAACCCTAAATCCCAATCTGAGCAGCTGAATCAAAATCTCGGAGATGGCGACGGTTCCAGGGCAACTGATATGGGAGATAGTGAAGAAGAACAACTCTTTTCTTGTGAAGGAGTTCGGGAGGAGCCACGCCGGCGTTCGGTTCACCAAGGAGCCCAACAACCTCCTTAATCTCCACTCCTACAAGCACTCTGGTACATTTCATTGCATCCCAATTCCATTTATTTTCTGTTTGGTTCCCAAGAAAATTTTGGTGTTTTTCAATTTTAATTGAGAGAATTGAGAAATGGTTTCAATTAGGGTTGGCAAACAAGAAAACCGTGACCATTCAGGGTGTGGGCAAAGATCAATCTGTGTTGCTGGCAACAAGTAAGACCAAGAAGCAGAACAAGCCTGCTGCTCTGCTGCATAAGTCTGTGATGAAGCAGGAGTTCCGCAGGATGGCGAAGGCGGTCGTGAATCAGGTAAATTGAAGTTTCAAAATTTGCCTTGCTGAGTAATTGTTTACAAGAACTGGATTGCGAGCTTACCATGTAGGGATGAGGCTTAAAATGTTTGAAGGATCGTTTCGAATGGATTTTTGGAATGAAATGATATGACTCGTTTCACTTGCTTCTTAGCATGCATTGTATTATTTGATTAGATCGAATGTGTTTTGTTAAAATCTTATATACATATGTAGGAAAAAAGTCTTATTTCTTTGGGCAAAACCTGAATTGGGGTTTGTTTCAAGGACCCTATTGATTAAATTATTAAGAAGGTACTTGTCGGTTTATGCTGCAGTGATGAGCCTTAACATGTTAGAGGGATCGATTACGGAATTTTTTTCTTCAGTGAAATCCTCTTGTTATGCTTGGCTTATGAGCGTGCATTATCTTTTTAATTCTGTTGGGTTCTCTTCGTTAAGCTTTGTGTATTTTCTAGGAGAAATCCAAAATGGGTTTATCTCTGGGAGCTGAATGATTATTTTAGTGAGAAGATACTTGTCGGTTTTTATGCAGTGATGACTGATGAGTCTTAGCATGTAACATAGAATATTTTATAATGAATTCTTCTATGAAATATTCTTGTTTCGCTCACTTTTTTAGCATGTGTAGTGTTTTTTATTATGCATCGGTCTCTCTTTGTAAATCCTCGTGGATGAAGATTCAAGGACCATCATGTGTTGTATTGTAATGATTCGATGAATCTTTAGTAGCCTTGTCTGGATGTCTCTTTTGTTATTCGTCTCTGTTTTTCATTTTGTGCTCCCTGTCGTTGCAGGTGGCGAATAACCATTACAGGCCGGATCTGAAAAAAGCAGCCCTTGCAAGGTTGAGTGCTGTTCACAAGAGCCTCAAGATTGCCAAGTCTGGTGTCAAGAAGAGGAACAGGCAAGCTGTTAGAGTCTATGGCAGGAAATGAGTAATAGGGGTTACTTTTCATGATTTTGGGTTGCTCGGGTCGCCCTTCGAAGCTCAGTTGTATTTGGATTTTGAGATTATATTCAGTTTGTTTTGCATAATTTTCGTGGATATCGAAATTATGAGTGTGCTGGATAATTTTTTTCAACTAAATGGAAGGGATTACAAGATTAATTTTCATTTTTTGCAAGCACCCCTATATTATGCATAAACACAACTAGTTTTTCTTCTGGAAAAATTGTATCCAATAAAATGAATATAGATAAACATAAAGTGATCTGTGATAGTATGACATTACAATGAACTGTGTCGTTGATGAAATTATTCGAATAATTTCTTGAATTTCTAAACGAACGGATGAAGGCGGAACCAAGTATCATGAACACCTGCTGTACATATTATAAGTTGGGTTGCTAAAGGTTCCAATGCACAAACCGCATGTTCTGCAAATCTTTGTGTAACTTCCCACCCCCATCAAGAACATACTCGTCCTCGACGACAAATCAGGATGAGCAGCAGGTGGTCTTTTGGGAGACCGGCTGTCCGCGCATGTGCACGGTGGATGGTTTGTTGGCACTCATTGGTTGCGTAGCTATCCTGCAAGCCGAAAGGAAAAGGAAATGTTACCGATACTGAATTAAAATGCAGATGTTTTGCTACCAGTCGGAAGTTCTCAGGTTTAATGTATATGAAAAGGTAACATAGAGATGAACTCACCTGTTCTTTATCTCTGCAACCATAGTCATGAATGCCTGCTCTACATTGGTCGAATTTTTGGCGCTCGTTTCCAAGAATGGAATACCTAGCTCATCGGCAAATGCCTTTAAAACCAGTGGGTGGAGGAGAGAAGAATTTCAACAACAGAGAGTTAGAAGAGAAGTAAAGTTGATCAGCGATGCGCCGATGCATGCTTATTTAACTCACGACGACATGATATCAATGGAAGATTAATTAGTAACTCAAATAACCTTGCTAGCTTCAGAAGAGACCACTTTCTTGTCAGCCAAGTCACTTTTGTTTCCAACCAAGAGCTTGTTCACATTTCCAACTGCAAATTTATTAATTTCTTGCAGCCAGGTCTTGACGTTGTTGAAGCTTTCTTGGTCCGTGACATCATAGACAAGCTAGCAACAGGAGAATCCTATGAAAAGATTGCAGAACCAAAAATCTACTTTACGGGGATAGAAAGAGGTGAATCAACGCTTACGATAATGCCATGGGCACCACGGTAGTAGCTACTTGTAATTGTTCTGAAGCGTTCTTGACCAGCAGTGTCCCACTACGCAGAAGAAATGAATATTTCATATTTTCTGGTAATGAACTTTTGATTTCAATCCAATCCAGCGTTAATGATAAATATACTTACGATTTGAAGTTTGACAACCTTCCCGTCCTGCTCCACCGTTCGAATTTTCTAAACAGAGGAAATAAAGAGATGAAATCACTGCCATGACATCAAAATAACCAGACATCAGAAATGCTATATTATGTGACTTTACTTACAAAGTCAACACCAATGGTACTTATGTAGCTGTCAATGTAAGAATCATCCTACACAAGTGAGAGTAGAATCGTCAATAAATCTTCAACAAAGCTCACGCCCGATTTAGATTGCATTATGCAGAAAAAGGCATTCTTCTGGTCATCAGAAAGTTGTAACAGAAGGCCGAAAAGGTTAGACATCACGATTTTAACAATATGGCTAAGGTGCAAGCATGAAGTCTATAGGTCAAGAAACTTAGATCACTAGCGTACGTGTCGCGTGTAACACATTATGATTAAACTTTGGGAACAAATGCAGCACATGATAAGTGAGGTGGTACCGGTGCACCTTGGCTAATGGTGGCGAGCGAAATTGCAAACAGAATACATGTATCTTAAGGAAAACACCACCCTATGTACAACGTCGTTAAACTTTTACCGCAAATCTCAGTAGAAGGCATGACTTGCCAACGCCGGAATCTCCAATGAGCAAAAGTTTGAAAAGGTAATCACTGCCAAATGGGGGAAGATAACTAATTAGAGCCTCGAACTTTTTGCTTCAGTAATTAAGCAAATAACTACAAAAAAAAAAAAAAAAAAAAAAAAAAAAAATCATCAAATCCTAATAGCAAAACACCTAGTCTGTCACAAATAATGCCACCCTGCATATTTGATTCATATTTCTCCAGCGCCTTTCGTTCAAACAAAACTATTTATACGCGTCGCAACCAGATATGAATTCCATGGCAGCATATATCATCCAAAACAAAGTAATACACCAATCCACAGTAGAAAGAAACATGATTTCATAAGATCATTAACAAGTCCTTGGATCTAATATCAAAAGACTAAAAAAGAGGATCCCCAAAAGCTGGAACAGATAATTTCTAACCAAAATGGCAAATCGAGAGCCAACCCACATACCCAGAAGTTAAGAACAAAATAACCCATCATTGATAAACAAAAATAATTATTTTTTTCTTTCTTTCTGGGTTTGACCAAAATCCAAATCCAATCGAATGAACAGGGTTAACATTTACCAGATATCAATCACACAGAAGAATTTTCAGCTATAACAAAAACGTGGTAACATGTAGACGTGCATGCAATTGGTAATGAGAGAGAGAGAGAGAGAGAGAGATTACGTACTATTCAGGAATCATGACTGGAATGATCGACGAGGAAGATTGAGAAATGAAGCGTAGAAATATTCAACTGGGTCTAAACTTACGGAATTGGGAATGTTAAGGGAGGGAGGGAGGGAGGGAGGGAGGGAGAAAAGGAGAAGAAGAAGGAGAAGACTTTGTTGTGTGTTTATAAATATATGGGTGGACAGTTTGCGTCACATTGAAAGGTTCGTACTGCTTCCTAACCAGCCGCCAGCTTGGAATCTGACCCCACATACACTTTGCCCCTTTTCTTTTTTTTTGGAATTTAAACTCTTTTAACGAAATATTTCCGGTACTTTTCATTTTTAACAAAAAAATCATATTTTTACCTTTTTCTTGTACTATTCACTACACCTTTATTTGTTATTTTTTATTAAAATTAAAGTTTTTTTTTATTTTTATATATAAACTACCTTACATTTTTTTGTGGTCAGAATTTGAGATTACCATACATAGCAAAGGTACGCCTCCAAGGTGATATCCCGCACTGATGATACGACGCTGAATAGAGGGAAACTTGCACGTGTTGTTGTACTATTACCATAGCCAAATTTTCGTTGTACCTATAACATGACAACGTGGTATTACTGTTGAACTTAAAATATAATATGTTAATATGTTTTCTATTAATGTAGCAACTAAATCGTCCAACCTTGTTATAACATTAGAAATAGTACAATCACATTCCTAGAGATACATGCGAATCTAGGCATAAAAGATGCAGAGCAGGTAAAGCTCTCAGAACGTATGCAGGAAAACCCTTTTTCTTTCTTTATTATTTATTTTTTTTGGTGAAACGGTCTAGACAAACTTGGTGAGCAAGCATTGTACGACTTATTTATTTCAAAAAACTGCTGAAATCCAATCGTGCAGAGAAACCATAACACGTTCTCTGTCCAATACACACTTCTGTAAAAACTCAAATGAAAATCATATTTTATGGTCAGTGGCTTTGTTGGGTAATAATATATTAACTAATGAATCTTTTAAACACGTGCAATTTACCTCGTCTCACATTAAGCACAAATTGTGCATGGGAAGTTTAAGCCAACATATTCATCTTTTAACCATTTCTTTCCTTCTTTTAAAAAGGGAACAGATGGTGGATAGGCAGTCTATTTTTTCGAAAGTCGAGAAGGTTCACAAATGTATTTCAATTTCCTTCTGATCATCATTGTTATGCCCCCGACTGTCAGCATATGATTCATTAGTGCTAGGAGTCGAATTCAGAACGTGCCTGTGGAATAGAGACCTATATTTGGATCACCCCCTTTGTGGTTCCGCTTCTTTTAACCATTTAACTTTATTTGACTATTATCAAATGGAATATTGAAAAGATCTTAGTCAATGAAGTACCCACACGGATTAAAGAGAATACAAATGTTGATTACTTGCCTTAATACAATTCTCTAACCCCTATAATTGCAACATTTTCAACCACTCATTTCTCAGCCAACAAAACCCAGACGCCATGTCTGTCAAGAAGAGTCTCTCTCTCAACCGAGGCGGAGCGGGGAAGGGGGGAGCAGTTACAAAGAAGACAAGGAAGACTTTGTCTCTAAACAATGGTGATGCCGGGAAGAGCAGCGGAGATGTGGTTGCAGCAAAGCGGACACGCTTTGATCGTTGTTTTTCTTTCATGGAGGTTTCTACAGAACCGGGAAAATCACTTAAAGAAATGGATTCCGAGAAGTTGAAGACAGGGATCAAGAGGTGGGCTAAGGCTGTTGTTGCATACGCCCGCCAAGTGAGCGGCCGCTTCGGAAGCTCTCACAGCGGAAGCTCTCGCGGCGAAACAAAGGCCTAGTTGAAATGTCTGAAGTATATTACTCTGTTTCAAGCGAGGGCAACATAAAGATCGATGCTTTACATCATTGTACATAGGAGTTTCAGAAAAGGATGGCACCGATCGATGCACGACATGGACTTGTATGTAAATACTTGATTTTTCTTGTATGTAAATACTTGATTTTTCACTCAAAATAATAACAAAATTGCTTCACATTTCTGCTATATCTCTTAATGTGAATTTAAGCAATCCAGGGAAACGAAATACTAGCCAATACTATACATCTACCTACAAAACAATTTCAGTCCACCACCATGAGAACGAACAAACAAATACTAAAACCGAAATTTCGGTGCCATTTCGGCATCAACTCTGTTAAAGCTCAAGTCTTTAACCGCATTCTGGAAAAGTTCTTTTGAAGAACAATTCCGTCTTACTTTCTAGCTAATGAGAATAAGGCATCTACAAAACCCTTGACTCTCTAACCTCATTGTGACTTCTTAACATCACCAAATGTCGTCCTCGCTCCGGACATACTCTTCAAGAGCTGTTTAGAACACATGTTCACAGCATTTGTTGCGTTTTTCACACGGTTGGCTTCTACCCAAGCGGGTTCCTGCAAGAAAAACCAGTTTAATGTTTATTTGATGATTTGACCTTCCTTAATAACCATTAGTAAGTATAGTCACAAGGAAATATGCAACTGTGTTAAGAAAGGTGAGAAGGAAATCACCTCGGGAACAAAACGGGAGAAACCAAATTTGATCAACAAGAGGACATGTTCCATAACCAATATTGCAGCCAGGCCAGGCTCTATCTTCCATTTGCCCTCTTCATCATATAACCATACCAGCAGTGCACAGTTGGTGCATATAGACATAACTATGAGAAACTACAAATTGCTGACAACCACACATTAGAATGATGACGATAAACGAGCAAATAGAAAATCCAGTAAGAACGTCTTCTACCATCCAATTCTCCAGCTAGTGTTTATAATTACAGCTAATCAGAAAGAAAATCTAATACAGACCCCAACAAACATCTCTTCCTTCACAGGACAGAATATATAGATAAACACGAACCATAAGTACCTGAAATATGTTCAGCCAAGCTCCAATTGTTGTGGAAAATCGAGGAGTTGGTCTTCTCAACATGGCAAGAAGCTTCAACGCATCAGCCCTAATTTCAGTGATATTGTTCTGTGAAAAATGAACAACCACAACAATTAACATTAATTAACAAAATACTACTACCAGCAATATATAACTTAAACGAATGAAGAACCACAAAGCAAAATATACCAAAGTTGCGAAGGCAAAAGCAAGGGGGAATGCACAAGCAAACATCATGATCATTCCAAACTGCAATGCCACCTCCAGAAAGTCTGCAGGTCCAATCACAGTTTAAATCAGCCGGAAATATAAAAATATAATGTATTCTCATGAGTCATGACTACAAAATAATGAGGAAAATCAAATTATAAAGACACCAGAAAAAAGAATAAAATTGGATACACTTGATATCTTACCATCAAACAGCCCGTCTTCAAGTTCCATACCAATGCTTGCAGAATAAGAAGGCTTCAGGTACTCCTTTTCTACCCTGGAAGCAAACTGGATCTTCCCTATTGATGAACCCTTTTCACGTTTTTTCTTGCTTCTTTACACCAGAATGGCAGAACAGGTTAGGTTCATGTAAACTTAAAACTCTGAACACATAAGGGTACAAAAGATAATACAAAGTATAGACTTACCGAACTCTATATTTCTTATAACTGTACTTCAAATATGGCAAAGTGTTCTCCAACAAGTTTTCCAACACCTACAAAACATTGTCCAATACAAGAAATGAGAAAAGTAGGAAAAAGAAATGAATGAAACATGACATATTTTACCTGAGACACAAGGAGGCGTTGAATCAAGACTTTGCGGAGAGTAGAAAAGTTGCGGTGCAAAAGGGCATGGTAGAAAACTCCTATATATGACTGCATGAAATAAAGACCAAACACCTGCCAAATACAAAAAAGTCCTTGAAGTGTAAAAACTCCTACACAAGAGAGCAAAACAGTAGCGGGGGTGGATCAGTCTCCCCTTAACCCACCTTGTAGACCAAGCTGTCAGCTCTTTTTTCTGTGTTTTCATTATTTTCATATTTAATGAGCTTAACGGAGATCTTGCCACCAATCTGTGTCAAGAACTGAATGGCAAAAAGATAAATGGTAGTCAACCCAACCCTGAAAAGAAAAGTATTGCCATAAGTGTCATCTTCATTCAGTAATTATAACATGAAAGTATCTGCAATTATATGAATGCAAGAGGACTCAGCATCTTACTTCATAATATCAGACTCAATAACCTCATAAATATGAGCATATGCCAGTTCAAATGGTAACTGAAGGCATATAATACTGAAGATAATGATAGCATCATTTCGGAATCTCATGAGTCGTCCAAACCACTCAATTCTTTGGAACATTTCTTTTTCTTTTGTTTTGTCGGTCCCCCATTTTTTTGCGAGCTCAACAGATGGTGAGGAACTCCACTCCACACCTTGCCCATACCCCAAGTCAGCTCTAACTGGATTACTAATCTGCCATCTAAACCCACAATCCAGAAAGAGGAGGTAAAGTAAGAAAAAAAGAAGAGTGAAAATGAATAAGAATAGATCTAAGCCACAAGACAATTTCTTTGTAAACCAACTTACCTGGCTAAGAGGGCACTATTTTTTCGTTTCCAAAACTGTGAAAACATTATAGCCCATAATATTATGCATATGAAGAAAATGGGAAGCACTAGTAACTGCAATGACCTGCCGAAACATTATGCAAGCACACAGCAGTTTCAATAAGCAAGTTGCTCAAATAAAATAAAGTTGACAGCCATCAGGGAAACTAAAAAATGATGTAGCTGACCCACCCAAAATCAAACATGTGCATGATAAGCCCAAATGCAGCTGGAAAGAGCAACCACCTTGTATACATTCCAAGGAAAGCAAAATAGATGGCGATCTACAAAGACAGTAAATTCTTGTTTAATATGTTGGGCAAAATATGGAAAAAGATAATTTTGCTAATGCAACCAGTTCACCTTTGCACCAAAGTATGCATAAATCTCATCTATTGGCTGGTTTGTGAAGTCCCACCAGTGTAGTGCCCACGTGTGAAGGAGCTTCTTCCTTTTTATTTCATCTATCAATAAAAAACCATTTTAATATAAAGTTTGACATAATGTTTAACAGATATACAAACAGTTTGAAAACTTGTCAGCATACCGTGCAAAGGAAACACTTCTTTGACAATCCTCTCTGACTCCAACTTCTGAAGTAAATACTCCCCGACTTCCCAACAAAATTCTTTATCATCAAATCTTAAAGTTACACTTGACCGGCTCTTGTTAATCTGTAAATTTAAAGTTCAATCCTTGTCAAAGACACAAATTTATGGCTAATTTTGCACACATAAATATATTTAAATTAGACTTATTCAAAGGGTTTCAGTTGCTCTCACAACAAAATTAATCAATTGGAACATCAGAGGCCAACTGGTGGTATCTATTCAACTAAAAAGTAATAATAAAGAATAAGATAAACATGAAACTGTAATGTAAAACCGAAGAGGAAGTGGAGAAACAAAACATCAGAAAGAAAAAATTGCCAATGGACATTATTGTTTTATTATATGCCAAATACTTACAATTCCATATAATAAGTGCCTATAGCAGCGAAAACGCTCACACCAACTGAAGACCGAACCATCAGGCTGCCTCACAAAAGCATCAACCTCCTCCCATTCAAATTGTAAATCCATCCCTGAAACCAAGTCCAGCATATTAAATCCTTAAGTGAAAGAAATCGTATCCCGAATGTCATGCTTAATAGATAAGAAGCTTTGAATTTTGAAAGCCAACTTGAACAGAACTGGATCATTACCGATAGCAGTCCGCTTTTTAATCTGCAACTCAGCTGCAGCCCTCCCCAGCGTCTCCAAAGGTGCTGCCAGCTGAAACAAAGAAGGCTAAGCTCTAGAAAGTAGAACCCAAACTCAAGAAAGAGTATAAACAAAACACTGCCCAATTGTATGTCCATTTGCATTCAGCAAACAACCAAACGAGACACGAATAATGTTGGGTTATCAACTTATCATAAACTGGCAAGAAAAGTTCTGATTTACAATTCAGAATCTAAAAATATTAGCAAAAGGAACCCTTTTTTTTTTTCTTCAGGGTCAGATTAGCAAAAGGCCCCGAAATTTATTCCTTTTTAAGAAATATGATTCTTTCAGTAATAAAGTATCTAACTTTCCTTTCCTATTAAGCAATATCATAAAACTATTTACAGAATCTGCTGTCAAGAGCCAATTGCATAAAGTCAATTCCTAAAAACCCAAATAAAAATCATTGTCGGAGTATATAAGAACAAAAGAATATGGCTCTCATTTGAACCAAAGTTCGAATTTAACAGAGATTAATTAGAATATCGCTCCAACCAACAAAAATGATAACAAATTGAAAGAAAACATGCAAATGTATAAAAAGCAAACCTTGATGAACTCATCGACAACGCCGTGCACTCTCTCAACAACCAAACCCAAATTCCTGAACTCCTCCACCAAAATCTCCACACAATCAGAAGTTTTATCTTCCTCTTTCACATTTCGCTTCGGAACCACCACCCCAATCTCGAAAGCAGTTTGTTCCTCCTCGACGGCGTTCATCTCCTGCCCACCACCAAGCAACTTCACCACCTCAGAGAACAGCCAAATGGGTCCCAAATTTCAAGATCAAAACAGTGCACAAATCACCAAAAGACGTGAACTTTGCAGAAACCGGCTTAAATGGCGAAGTGGGCAATTGCATTTGGAAAATATTCGAGCTATTCGGAGCCAAAAGACACAAATTTTTCTGACGAAACGGGTCGTTAAGTTTTAGGCAAATGTCGGGCTCTGTGTGCTCAGATCAAACATAAAAGTTCAAATGGGAGTCCAATTGGATTGCAAATGTTGCAAAGCAATGTGGGTTTCTAGAGAGAGAGAGAGAGAGAGAGAGAGAGAGAGAGAGAGGGAAGGAGCGAGGGAGGAGAGAGGGAGAGAGGAAGAGAGAGAGAGATGAATGGAGGACTACAGGTGGCTGAGCAGTTGGGCATTCGGGGCGAGGAGTTGGGGAGGGAGAGACACATAGGATGGTGAGGAAGGAGGAGGACACGTGGGTTCTGACATGTTTCTTTTGTTTTTGTGCTTTGCCCTTTGACTAACTATTTCACGAGTATTTAATTTGATTTGTTCTTTAATTTTAAATAATTCCACACAAATCATTTAATATATCACATAGTTTATAAATTTAATTAAAAATTAATCCGCTTAACATCATTCTTTCTTTTTAAATGCATTGAGATTTCAAATTTTAGAGAGAGGACTTCAAATGTCAAAGCCTAATTCAATATTATTCGTTTAAACATTTCAAATTTTAAATTTTAAATTTCAAACTTTAGTATGCACAATACATAACTTAAGCTACTAAAATCCACTTTTGCTAAAAAGGGAAGTACATAAGATGCTTTTAATTTTTCGGGTGTGGCTATAATACTTCATCAATTTAAATGCATTGAGATATTAAAGAGTTAAATGAAAGTGATAAATGTATAATATATGCTGAGAAATGCTAAGGAAACTTTCTTAATTTTTTATAGACTCTTGATGTTTTATTTTACGTTACATTAATCATAACGTTAATGTAAATTTTTCTCAAACTTTCATGGTATATTATTGTTTTGATAATGTAAAGAGACTAAATTTGTAGATAAAATTTTATAAACTAAATAACATGAAACTTGATGATCGAATTATTACTTAATCATTGATAAACATGTTCACTTCCAATTGGTGACACATCATTTAATTTGTAAAATTTTGTCTACAAATTTAATCTCTTTAGCATTATCCGTTCTGAATAATGCTACCCTAGCATTACTCTGTTGTCCTTCCCTTTATTTCTACTTCAAGTGGAAAACTTAGTATCATAAGAAAACATGACAATCCAGTGTTCCACATTTGTCTTCTAATGTTTTTGCTTGTTTGAGCACTCTTCACTCTTGAGCTTTCAAAATGTTCTAATCTTCACTTATAGCTATTCAATTATATTTTAGAAAAACTAATGAAAATAGTTTGAAAACTTTGAGTTTTAACGGTAAGGACAAAATAAAGGGTAAAGTGAATAGTACCATGATTGACTTTTTAGTGTAAAAACATGGTTTTTCGTTAAAGTAAACAACACCGGTAACTTTTCGTTGTACGAGGGCCATTTTTTGGGTAGTATAATCATATATTGCATTGTTTCTCTCCATATGTATTGGTGCAAGAAAAATGTTAAGAGGCTTCTCAAAACGGGACTCTTTACAAACTTTTTGCTGCATCACGATTTAACGTCAATTTTCATGTTAACATTATAAAACATTGTGCAAAAAACATAAGGTGACAAAAAATCTTTAAAGAGTCTGACTTTTAAGAGAGTCTCCTTAACATTTTTCTTATTGCAATTTACATCAACGTTTAAAAATTATTTTGTAGCAAGCATGTTGGATGTTCAATATTTCACATTCCACTGTAAATTATAATTCATATGTATATTGGAATAAAATTTACACATATAATAAAAATAAACCTGAGTCTAACAGGTTGAGTTCGGCCAATAATATTATTATTTAGGTACTCACTAGTAAATGTTCTATGTACTCACTTTTTGATTAAATCAAATAAAAAAATGGCATGTGTTCATTGTACTTAGTAATGAGTATCTAGTTGGTAAAATTCGTAATATGTCCAGTACTTTTTAATCTAATAAAAACATGTGTTAAAATATCTTGAGTATTTAATTCTAATATATGAAGGATGATAGTATTCACACACTCATTTGTATCTGTTGATTTTCTTCAATTTATTCGATCTAATGGTCTAACATTGAGAGAGATGTGTTAGAGGTAAAAACGAGAGTGTGAAAAGTACTGCAGATAATGAAAATCAAACTAATATAAATATATTTGACAAAAAAAAACTTACATAAACCAATTTGGGCGGCCTTGGAACTAGAAATCTTCAAAGTTGGTAAGTAATCTGCAAGACCAACTAACCTCAAAAATGAGGGCGCATCAATGTGTTGTATGCTAAGAACTCTTTCGACGATCAAATCAGTGATTGGAATTCAACTGAATCCGTGGACCAACATAGTTGCGTTGCCACTGGCGTATATTCCAAATTACCGCAGAAGTTGGTCGGATTGCCTCCTCCTCCTAGCTCCTCCTCCGTTGAATGGAGCTGGGTTCCCCGTTCTGCAATCAAGCTGCTCACATGGCAGCTACTTTGACCGATTCGAGGGTGTGCTGGTCTTAGTTCTCTCTCGCACCGGCCCGCCCACAGGCTTTCCTTTGGCGGAGGTCTGATAGCTAAGTTCTATCAGCCTCCCCTTGGTTTGGTCACCACTAGGGTGCTGGAAGTGTGTGTTTGTTTTTAGGTAGGGTTTCATGTCTCCTAGTTTGTATCGGCATCACTCTCCTTTGTAGTTGGCGCGTTCACATGGGTTTTTCCGGCCCTTCTTGTATTTGTTGTGCCTGTTTTGGGCTTGAAGATCCTTCTAGGTCGACTAATGATTGTAAACTACTTGTTTCTAATCCCTAATGACAGAAGGAAATGAACCATACTTTTTTTTTTTTTTTTACAACGATATATTATATGCACTCGGACTCGTTATCAAATTTGTTTTATCAACAAAAAAAAAAATATTAAGGACGAAAATCTCTAGCATAACCATTGGCCATACAATCAAATCTAAAAGCTTCCATAGCCGATCTAGGAAGGCAATAGTCCCAAAATCAAGTGTTAAAGAATGACCCAAATAGGCCAAAGTGTCAACACCGACATTCGCCTCTCTGAAGATGTAGTTCCAACTAATGGTTTGAAAATTTGAGGCAAAACCCTTGATATCACTGACAATTTAATACCCCGGGATGTGTTATCCACACCCCAAATTACTTCTCACACACCCTTGTTAATTTCTGTCCGTTGATCTTCTTCAATTCATTCGATCCGACGGTCGAAAATTAGAAGGGTGTGTGAGAAGTAATATGAGATGTGTGAATATCACATCCCTAATACCCCCGCTCCAATTTGCTTGAAATAAAAAACCCTTGATATGCACTTGAACTCGTTATCAATGAAACTCAAACATAAAACCTATTACTCATAAATGACAAAAAATATCACTAAATTGTGGTATGTTATAAATTTCAAATTTTGTGAAAACAAAATTGCAAGCGAGGCCCAAAATATTGCACATAAGGGCCCAAAAAAGCAAGGGAGGAAACGTCGGCCTCGACCTCTATTGACTTCTCTGAGACACGGACGCGAGACGCGTGTATCGAAGTCCGTGTATCGAAGTCCAAAAACGCACAAAAGCTCGGATCTTTCTTCCTCCGATCAGAAAACCAAAACCCTAGAAAATCAAATTCCCCAAAAAAAAATCCCCAAATTCCGCCATGGGAAACACCGAGAAGCTGATGAACCAGATCATGGAGCTCAAATTCACCTCCAAGTCGCTCCAGCGCCAGTCCAGGAAGTGCGAGAAGGAGGAGAAAGCTGAGAAGCTCAAGATCAAGAAGGCAATGGAGAAAGGAAACGTCGACGGCGCCCGGATCTACGCCGAGAACGCGATCCGGAAGCGCACTGAGCAGATGAACTACCTCCGCCTCGCCTCGCGGCTCGACGCCGTGGTGGCGCGGCTTGACACCCAGGCCAAGATGTTCACCATCAACAAGTCAATGGGCAATATCGTCAAATCGCTCGAGTCGTCGCTGGCCACTGGAAACCTCCAGAAGATGTCGGAGACCATGGACTCGTTCGAGAAGCAGTTTGTGAACATGGAGGTCCAGGCCGAGTTCATGGAGACCGCCATGGCTGGCTCCACCTCGCTTTCGACACCGGAAGGTGAGGTCAATAGCTTGATGCAACAGGTTGCGGATGACTATGGGCTTGAGGTGTCTGTCGGCCTGCCTCAGGCAGCTGCTCATGCCGTGCCTGCCAAGGAAACCGAGAAGGTCGACGAGGACGACCTCTCCAGGAGGCTTGCGGAGCTCAAGGCTAGAGGTTAAATTAGGAAAGCGGTCAGCTTGCAGTGCGAATTCGATATATATGATATGCTATGTGTTTGTGGTGATTGCCAATTATGAGTTATGACTCATGTTGGAACAATTTATAACTTGATATTTGTGTATATTTGACAATTTTGAATTCGCTATGATATATGACTACGTGGGCTTTCGTTGCATTCGAGTCACATTGTTTGCATTTATTTTGTTTTGTATGTATAATAGATATATGCATGTGTGCCTGTCGTTACTGGGGAAGGGGCTTGTAACTTTTCTTGATTGAGTGGATTTGACCGATTGGGACTGGTTGGATGTTGCTGCTTTTGCTGTTTCGCTCTGGGATGAACACCATTTGGTTCTGAGTGCTATTTGGAATGTGATATATGAATACATTTGTGTATGGACATAACTATTTCGACATAGGATTACTGATTGTTGTACATGGGCGCCAGTGTTTTTAGGTCTAAGGTACATAGTGATTTCTGTTGATTGAAATTAGGATTAATGTTTCTGTGAAGTATAAGTTTTTTGTTGGCTGAATTTGCTTTTAATGTTCTTATGCGCCCTTCACGCTTTTTGAGCAAGGATGTGATTTGATGTCTGTGTGCTCTATTTGTGCTTGGGGTTTTTGCATCTGATCTTGAACTTTGAATGGCTCGATTAGGGCTTGTAAAAAGCTTCTGTGTAATTGTGCGTTACGGTAAGAGAAATTTCTGTTGTTTCATATATGTGTTTGATGCCTTGAAAATTTTCTTTCCTTTTATTTTGAAGTCACCTATGTTACTTTATGGCATGCATATGAGGTGCAACATGTGCTGTTAAGTTTCAAGACAATATACCTGCTGAAAAAAGAAGTTTCAAGACAATGTTTGTGAATTTTATGGTAATTAATAATTTTTCAAAACAGTGTTTTCATACAACTCTGTGCCTCTTGTCTTTGGATGCTGATGTCTTGCAATATTTTTTCTGAGTGCACCATTTTTTATTTTGTGTATGTGCATGAAACTGTTGTATGGTGTGCTGCTAAATGCAGACAACGTGTCTCGTTGATAATTGCTTCATTTTCAAGCATTTGGTAGAAAACATGGGAGTTATGCTATTCAAGTTCTTATTAGCAGTAGTCTTGCTGATCTTATGTACCATTTTTCACGTTGATGCCAACACACTGTTAGAATAAGTAATAGTCATGGCTATATAATTGGTTTGTTGTTGGATCAGTGTTTTATAACAATAACTTGAAATGAGATCTGGATGTTCTCATCTAGTGTACTGAATGGCTAATTCTGTTTTTGTTTTATTGCTTCACATAGTCTCTGATTTATGATTAAAAGATGTTATGAATGCTTGCGTTCCAGTAAAGCAGAGCAATTTTCAGCAATCTGTGTGTTTTTAGGTCCATTTTCTAAATCGGAGTCGGTCATAAACTTCTTGTAATCTTTATGTAGTTGATAAAGAATGTGAGTCATAAGATTTCTTTGATCACGGTTTACAGCTAAATATCTGATGGATTTTTAAACCTCACTTGTTAGAATAATATTTGCTAGGCAGCCAACATGCGACACATATTGTATGAACTTGGCATTTTAGTACTTGCAGAAGTTATTTAAATAAATCGCAAGAATATAGTGATTTCTTGCGTTTATTTTCTGTGATTGCGGTGGTTCATGTGCTGTCGGGGTTTATGGAATATGGAATATCGTTACCTTGTTAAATGTTATTGTTAGAGCACTACTTGCTATGATGATCATGAATTGAATTGAATGGAGTTTTGTAAAGGCTGATAGGACTTGGGTCTGTTTAGTAGTGCATCTAACAAAGTGTTTGTAACAACGTTTGGTCGAGAAAGTTAAAACGCTTGCTTTACAACGCACTTCAAGTTCTTTTCAAAAAGCACTTGGATTGGATACAACACAACACAACAAAGCCTTTTCCCACTAGGTGGGGGCGGCTGTAAGGGGATGCAACACGAGAACTTTCCAGACGGTCACCCATTCTATCACTACTCTCGCCCAATTTCGTTTAACTTCGGAGTTTGGATGAGATTCGATGCATGTGAGTTGGTATGATCGCACGCAAGGAAAGCACTTGGATGGGATACTCACTAAAAATTTCCAACATGTTTTTGCTTCTAGTAAAAGCGCTTAAGGTCATAAGTGTTTTCTGGGAAACGTTTTCAAGGGAGACCTTAAAAGTGAAGCATGTTTTCATATCGTTGTACGGAAAACACAGTACAGGTTATTTGGATAGCATAAGTGTACATCAACACAAACAATCACAAGCAGAAACACACTAGCTTATACATTCAAAACCTTTAGCTATGAATTATATATATTTCAACTTGAAGCAGTCGAGTCGTTGCAGTTTATCTGGGCTCCGCAGGTAACCGAGCACCCGAGCCTTCTGAAACTCTTCTGAACTCTGTCACAGAGTCTTGCTGGGGCAGGAGATACATGAAACCCAATGGCATCTATGTATAAACCATCTCTTCCCTTCAAGCCAACAATTTTGCCTCCATCCAGAGTGTAAGTAAACGGTGTGCCTTCATCCATTCCAAATGGTCCGAATGTTCTTCGATTGCTCTGAAATTTAAGCGAACGGATGATAGGGGAATAGACGCCGGCATCCACCATCGTACAAGAGTGCCCGGTCACACTGACTATGTACTCGTCGGGGTACTGCAGCTTTATCTGCAAGGCATGAAAAAGATAAGGTATGAATGAGGTCTTAAGTTCGAATCTCCGAGACAATAGTTGTTGAAATAAAATGAAAACTATGAGCTACGAAGCAGACCTCTGCGGTTTGAGTGCCTCCGTGACCTCCATGCATTTCAGCTTTGAAAGGCTTGCCGTTTTTATCATACGCCACGGTGATGGAGTCGATGCAGTGGCCATAAACAAGCGTGATTTCTCTCACGCCATTGTAGATGCCATCGTCCCAAGGAGTTCCACCATTTCCTCCCCATGGTCCTACTTCCATGATCTTCCTCTTCCCGCCTGCTTGCTCCTTACCATCTTCCTACATAAAAAGTTAAAAACCAGTTTCCTTGTTTAAACGTACGTTAAATGCTATTTTCTTGTTCAAAGCTTGTGTTGATACACAGTTTTAATAGGTAAATAGAAATGACGATCTAGTGCACAACGACTGAGTAACGGTGGATACAACGTTCCTTTCAACCTACTGTCTCTCGGGTTCAAACTCTCCTCTATTCTTTTGACGTAGATTAGACTAGTAATATCACTTCTAATAATAAAACCAAAAAAAAAAAAAAATACAAGAGTAAGTACTAGTTTGGTACTGAGGTGTTTGTATAAAAAGTGGGTATAAAAAAAAGCTGAGCTAAAAAAAGTGTTTGGTAAACACTTAAAAACAACTTATTTTCACAGTTTTGAATGAAAAAGATGAAAATGTGAAGCAGCAAAAATGAACTTATTCTCACAGCACATCAGAAGTAATTTTTTTTTCAACGCACAACAATACCAAACCAGCCCTAAGAAATAGAGGTGGAAAAGAAGAGATTAATGCTTACCTTGGTGTTTACTTCCATGATAAACAAAATGATAAACACAGAGATGAAGTAAGAAAACAAGGTTTTTTATAGAGAGCATATATAAACACACACACGTGTATATATGTGTGTGTGTGTGTAAATATAAACATATACATATATGTGTGTGTGTGTAAATATATGTATGGTTGTTGGATAATTGGTGAGTGGTAAAGATGGGGTAAGTATCTGATTCTATTCAAACATTATGCATGAACTGGGAATCATGCTTTTGCTTTATACATTTGAGGATAGTTGTACATGGGTGCCAGTGTTTTTAGGTCCAGGGTACATAGTGATTTCTATTGATTGGAATTGGGATTAATGTTTCTGTGAATTATAGGTATGTTAGTTGGCCGAATTCGCTTTTAGTGTTCTTATGCACACTTCAGGCTTTTCTAACAAGGACGTGATTTCTTGTCTGTGCTTTATTTGTGCTTGGAGTTTTTGCATCCGATCCTGAAATTTGAATTGCTTGATGATGGCTTGTAAAATGCTTTTGTGTAATTGTGCATTACAGTCAGAGAAAATTCTGGTTGTTTCATATATGTGTTTGATGCCTTGAAAATTTTCTTTCCTTTTATTTTGAAGCCACCTATCTTACTTGATGGCATGCATAAAAGAGGTGCAACACGTGCTGTTAAGTTTCAAGACAATATACTCGCAGAAGAAAAAGAAGTTTCAAGACAATGTGGGTGAATTTTATGGTAATTAATTATGTCTTAAAACAATATGTTGTTCAATGAGACAATGTTTTCAGAGAACGTTGTGCCTCTTGTCTATGGATGTTGATGTCTTGCAATATTTTTTCAGAGACTTTTTTGTTTTGTGTATGTGCATGATGTAAGATTATGAGTATGAAATATCTGATAGAACCGTTTATAGTGTTTGAGATTCATATGGAAAAGTCTTGGTTAAAGGTGTTAGGTTGTCCTCAATGTTTTAGGATAACATAATCGAGAGAAGTTCCAATTGGTTTTGGAAAAGAACTTAGTGTTGGAACGTTATAAAGTCTCATAATTCTTTAGGGTTTGTATAGTTTGAATCCTAGTCCAATTTTGATAGGGAATGGACAGAGGAGTACTATATATATGGTTCAAACCACTGCTCTTGCAATTCACCAGCTTGTTTTGTTCTAAGACCTATTGATTAGAAGAGTTATTATCATCGCAAAAGAGGAGAAGGTTTTGAGCACAGAGGTTGCAATGGTTTCTTCATCAGGATCAAATAATGCATGTATGTTTTAAAGGCTTTGGTTCTTAAGTGTGTTCAACGAAAGGTTTACATTAGTTGTGATTCAATTGGATGAATTCTTGTTCCTTGGATAAGATGTTACAAACTTGTTACATGTGGTATCAGAGCCATTGGGTTTCAACCATTGAATTCAACTAAAATTAAAAGTAGAATGCATGAAAACATACTAGCTGGGTTTCGGATTGAGTTCTTAGGGTTCTTAAAGCCTTTAATTAGAAATGGTGTCGTTTTCATTAATAGAGCCGTTGGAAAACAAGCTGCAAAACAGTGTCGTTTCATAAGATATTTAAATACCCAAAATTTGACCATTGGGAAATCTGGGATTCAGTTTTCATCATGTTCTTCGAAGAGGGTTCTTCCTCATCGTCTTCGATAGACCTATTTCTTTCTTGTTGCTTCTCTAAAACATGATTTTGAGTCAAGATAGATGTTGAAATTGGCAAATCTCAAAAGTTAACTGCGAAGAGGTATGTATGTATTTTTGAAATTCAAATTCTTTCAAATTATACAGAATGTTTAATTTATATGAATTTAATGTTGGAAATTGATTCCTTAATCATGATAAAAGATTAGAACATTAAAAAGATTCATACTCATTTAGAATAATTTAAAGTGCATAGATTGTCTTTATAAGATGCTTCCGCTAACATATCAGATTGTCTTTATATATATACACATAAATGGGGCGGAACTAGTGATTATGATGATGAAGAGGGCAATGATGATGCAAATCATGTGAATTGGAGATTTGATGCAGTGGATAGCCAGGATTGAATAAACCATGAAACAAACTATTATAAATGAATAAGAAAAATTAGATGAAGAAGTCATCTGTGTTTACCTTGAATTTGAGATATTCGATGAATTGACTGTAAGAATTTTATGCCATTCAAAATTAGTAGTTATGAAAATATTCATAATGAAAATAATGAATTCAAAATAATGATGCAATTATAATTTGAAAATAAATTTTATTGCAAAACTTACACTGGAACTTATAATTAATTTACTGACGATTGAGTCGGCAAATAAGAAATTGACTGGTGAAAAGGAAATTGGTGCATGTAGGCATCCTTGACATTTGAGAATTTAAATTGTTTACAATTTGGTTTTCTTTGAATACAATGTCCCAAAGAAATTTTGACTGAGAAAAGATGTAGAAATTAACTTGATGTCTCCTTCATCTGAGTCCCTTTCATATAGACTTGGAAAAGAGAACTGGATGATTGATTGCTTTACTGTTGGATGATACTATTGATGAATAGTGAACTTGTTGGAATAATTTCTGCTTTTAATGTGGAATGTGCAGATGACTGAATGATTCCATGCTTTGTTGGAATTATTGATGCAAATATTGTCTGAACGCTTCATATGGTGACTTGGAAAGATGATTGAATTTTCACATGGCAATAATGTTCACATGATGACAAGACATGATGAATTTTCACATGGCAATAGTGTTCACATGATGACAATAGTGTTCACATGATGACAACACATGGTAATTAACTGTATTCACATGGCCTTATGCAAAATGGTCTTGCATCCTTATAGTCGACCCACTTGGCAGACTGTATTTTTTGACTTATCGAATTGGCTGGTTGCTGTGAGGATGCATTTGAAGATTCAGAGTCTAAAGCTTATTCTTCTTCAGTGTGGAGCATCGCTGCTTCTGCAAGTAATTGTTGTGCTAAATCTTGGAGCTGAGTGGCTTTATTCGTCTTTAAGCCTGATGATTTGAGCCCATGGATCTTGAAGCTGGAATAGCTGGCATTATTGGCTGTGCTGGGATAACTAGAGGAGGAGTAATGGGAAATTCAGAGAGAACCGGACTAATGACCCTTTGATAGTTGAATTTATCCCACCATTTGATTGATTTGACTTTGTTGACTTCACCGGTGTCAACTTCATAAATCCACTTTAAGATCCATGGGACTTTGTATTTGGCCATGAATAATGGGATAAGTGTAATTCTGTAATTGAACCTGCTTCTGTCAAAATTTTGTTGAAAATTGGTTGAGAGAACCTGCATAAGCTCGTCAGCAGTAGACTGGCTATTGGCCCATGAATTAACCACCATTTTGGGAACCATGCTGGAAAATTTAACTTGAAACTTTTGTCAAAATTGATGAACCATGAATGACTAAAATCTTCTGTCTGATGGAGAAATATGTTGGTCCAAGCATCGATGTAATCAAAATAATTATAATGGTTATTGGGTAATTGGGCATAATGAGTGTGAAGAGGTTTCCTTTTGTAAAGGGGGATTCCCTAATCTGCTTCGGTTAAGAACCAGCCAAGGTAAAGAGAATGGTAAATAATTTTATTTTCAAGGGTTTTACTATAAAGTGGTTTGATAAAGATGAACTTTGTTTCGCTGAGAATGGCTTGATAATATTTCAATATTTTGTGTGGTGTTGTAGGGTGTTAATGGAAATTGGAAAGATGGTTTTGGCTAATTTTTCTGGTGCTTGTTCCTGATTGAGATTGAAAGGGATGCTAAAAAGATATTCATTGGGATTTTTCTTGACATACGGTGATGTTTTAGTATAACTGACTGGTTGAGATAATAATGATTGGTATGTAGGGGTTAAATAAGGATCATATTGGCTGACTAATGCCGATTGGTAATTGGGATGTGGTGATTGGTAATTTGGCATAAGGTTTCCTATTGTGGAACCTAAGAGCAACTCCAGCGTTGGAGCCCTCCCCCCTGGCAATACACTATTCAATCCACCTAATGAACAGTAACTGCCCTTAATGAACAGTAAGTAGCCCTAGCAATAGAATTTGCATCTCCACCGTTACACTTCAATAGCCCTGGCAATAGGCAATAAAATATTAGTATTTTTTTTTTATTATAAAATAATACAAAATAATTTTAATTGTAATATCGGATAAGATTTTTAATCGTTCTCGGTGCGCCACGTGTCATTATCCGAAGTATTATTAAATAATACAAAATAATACAATTATTGGTGATGGATTTCTGATAAGATTATTAACCAATCACGTCGCGCCACGTGTCATAATCGGTTCACAATCTTTGAGGATAGATTTCCATCAGATTTTTAACGAATGACGACATGACACGTGTCATAATCCGTTCACAATCTTTGAGGATAGATTTCCATCAGATTTGTAACGAATGACGGCATGCCACGTGGCATTATGCAGAACCTAATCATTTCTGAATCCTCTATATAATCCACCATCCATCCTCACAAATCTCACACCAAAATTCTCAAGATCTCTATCGTTATTCATAGTTTCTGCTTCCTTATTCACAAAAATTTGTATCATTATTCATAGTTTCTGTTTCTTTCTTTCAATGTCGTCTTCTTCTTCCTCAAGGATGATGTGGGAATACAATCAGGAAGAGGAAGAATTGTTTAACGAATCTGAAGCAATCTTCAATCACCAGAGGGTAAGAAATGAGAGGGAAGAGGATGAGGAGCGTGAAATGAGAAATGACGAAGTAAGAAGGGGTAGAGCCTCACATTCCCGTCGAGTCATCCAAGCTGCGGCTCAGATCTGCAGGCCCAGCCGTTCCGGAAACCTTGATAGAAGCAGGCAACGACGAGGTATGGAACTCTTGGATGATTATTTTGTTCCTAATAGTGCATTCCCTGATACGTACTTTAGACGTCGTTTTAGAATGGAACGACATTTGTTCAACAAAATCATGATTGCTGTTTGCAACCATGATTCTTATTTTGTGCAAAAAAAAGATGCTTTTGGTGCTATGGGTCTACTGCCTGAGCAAAAAATTACTGTTGCCTTGCGGATGCTTGCATATGGAGCATCTGCAGACCAAGTGGATGAGATAACGAGGATGGGGCAATCAACCATTCTTGAGTCCCTGATGAGGTTTTGCGGAGCAATCGAATCTATCTACACCGCTGAGTACCTCCGCAAACCTACACACATGGACTTGGAGCGGCTGTTGAAGAAGGCAGAGATGCGTGGCTTTCCGGGGATGATTGGAAGCATTGATTGTATGCACTGGACGTGGAAAAACTGTCCAAGTGCATGGCAAGGCGCTTACGGGGACAGAAAAGGAGCAAAAAGTATCATTTTGGAGGCGGTGGCATCTTTTGATACATGGATTTGGCACGCCTTTTTCGGGGTCCCGGGAGCTCAAAATGACATCAACGTCCTTGCCCAATCCCCAGTGTTCAACGATGTCCTGCAAGGAAATGCACCAAAAGTTACGTATGAGGTCAACGGACGTATGTACGACGGGCCATACTACCTAGCTGACGGCATCTACCCGCGCTGGTCAACCTTTGTCAAAACAGTGCCACGTCCACGGAGTGCAAAGGAAAAACACTTTGCAAGCTGTCAAGAGGGGTGCAGGAAGGATATGGAGCGTTGTTTCGGTATCCTCCAAGCTCGCTGGGCGATCGTCAGGGGTGCTGCCAGATTGTTTGATGTAGAGTCGCTTCGATCCATCATGATGACGTGCATCATTCTTCATAACATGATTGTGGAAGATGAGTACGATTATGAAGCCGTTGATGAATATGAGCCAGACCCGATGAACAATTCAAGAACACGTATATATTGTGCTCATGACGCCACCGATGAGCCCGTGCAACATGAGCCATTACAAAGGGATGGACGTTACAATGAAAGGCTCATTCAACGATATACTGCATTTCAAATGCCAGACATGCACAATGCCCGACAAATTGACTTGATAGAGCACCAGTGGGCATTGAAACAAGCTGAAGATAATTAAGTTCATTTAGTGTGTTTTTTTTTAATTTGGTATGTTTATGTTATTTTATTTGGTGTGTTTTATTATTTGGTATGTTTAAGTAATTTTTTTATGTTTATGTTTATGTAATTCTTAGTATATGTAATTCTTAGTATGTTTATGTTTATGTTTATGTTTATGTAATTTTGTTATGTTTATGTTTATGTAATTCTTAGTATGTTTTATGTTTATGTTTATGTTTATGTAATTTTGTTATGTTTATGTTTATGTAATTCTTAGTATGTTTATGTTTATGTTTATGTAAAGGACTTTTAATTAGAACGATGGACTTTTAATTAGAACGATGGACTTTTAATTATTTTATACAAGGACTTTTAATTTGAACAATGGACTTTTAATAAATAACTTACCAAATTAATTTGAATAAATATTCAAGAAATTGGAAACAACATAAATAATACAAACAATAAATAATAAATTACAACCCAAAGTGATTGGAAAATTATGGGCTCCGATTACAAAAAGTACTCTATTCATCATCACTTAACCAATTTGTGGTGCTAGGATGATCTTCTCTTGCGGTGCTAGAACCACCTTGGCTTGCTATTGCTTCTCTTGCACGCCTCCTTCGCACAACGTCCGCTTTCTCTGATTTCCAAAAAAATTTAGAATTTGGAGACTTCCCTTCTAAAGACATGTTCATAATCTCACAATCTTGTTGAGCCCGTCTTTCTTCTCTAACATGTTCCCTTTCTTGCCTAAGTAGCTCTCTTTCTCTCTCATTAGCATAAAATTCTCTCTCAACAGCTGCTTGTTTTGATGCCTCTCTAGCCTTTTCAGCCTCATCTTTCGCCAGGTCCCTTGCCAAAGTCAATTCACCTTGGCGAGTAAGTTCTTCCATGAACTTTGCATAATCGTTCTTGGAAGCACTACCTTTTCTCTTTGAAGCCTTCTTACCTTGAGGCCTAATTGGAAAACGGGTCGAACCCGACGCGCATTCAGGGAGGGGCGTTTCGGGCACTTCTTCTGCATCATCTTCATGAACATGATCGGGTGTAGAGTGTAGAGGGGTGCTGTTCATGTGCACTTCTGGACCGACTGGCACAACTCTAAATTTAGGACAATCTTTGACAATATTCCAACATTCCCACCGGTTGAATGATTTATTTTTGCTTTTGGTTTTGGCAGCGTACCAAGCTTGTGCTTGAAGTTCCTACACAATAAAAATAAGTAACAAATAAATAAGTAACTAGCAAATACATACATATATATATATAAGTAACAAATAAATAATTTTAATGAAAATAAGTAACTAGCAAATATATACATATATATATAAGTAACAAATAAATAATTATAATGAAAATAAGTAACTAGCAAATATATACATACATATATATATATATATATATATATATATATATAAGTAACAAATATAATGAAAATAAGTAAGAAGGCTTCAAGTTTAGTAAATAATGAAAATAAGTAACAAATAAATAATTATAATGAAAATAACTAACTAGCAAATATATACATATATATATATATAAGTAACAAATATAATGAAAATAAGTAAGAAGGCTTCAAGTTTAGTAAATAATGAAAATAAGTAACAAATAAATAATTATAATGAAAATAACTAACTAGCAAATATATACATATATATATATATAAGTAACAAATATAATGAAAATAAGTAAGAAGGCTTCAAGTTTAGTAAATAATGAAAATAAGTAACAAATAAATAATTATAATGAAAATAACTAACTAGCAAATATATACATATATATATAAGTAACAAATATAATGAAAATAAGTAAGAAGGCTTCAAGTTTAGTAAATAATGAAAATAAGTAACAAATAAATAATTATAATGAAAATAACTAACTAGCAAATATATACATATATATATAAGTAACAAATATAATGAAAATAAGTAAGAAGGCTTCAAGTTTAGTAAATAATGAAAATAAGTAACAAATAAATAATTATAATGAAAATAACTAACTAGCAAATATATACATATATATAAGTAACAAATATATATATATATATATATATATATATATATATATTTATATGTCATTTTAATCATAACATGGGGCTAGAGTTCCAAGTTTAGTAAATAAATAATACAAACAAACAAATAAATAAATAATACAAACAACATAATTATAATGTAACAAATAAGTAACAATAAATAATAAATTGTTACCTGATCCGAGTAATTTTCCCCACTTCGAATATTATTACTAGCTTGTGCCAAAGCGTCTCTCCACGTACTAAACGATTGGCTAAGTAATTTCCAACGACTGGACATCGATTCTTTAGTTCTTTTCCCACCAATTTTCTCAAGAAAACTGGTATGAATAAGACTCCACATTTCTCGCAACTGCATCTCATTACCCGTAAGCGAACTATGAGTAACTTCAACCCAGCTACTACACAACGCAACATCTTCAATAAGCGACCAATTCGTACCTGCACCAGTGGTCATTTTGTTGAAAAAAAATGGATTCAAACTTTGAGACAAAGAAAGGAATGTGATTGAAAGTAGTTGAGAAAATATGAAATTGTTGTGTAAGGTAGATGACAATGAGAAGGTATTTATAGAAAAGTAAAAACAATTTTTTTTACAATTTTTTTCAGATTTTTCAGATATTTTTTTGAATTTTTTTGAATTTTTTACATTTTTTTTTAAATTTTTATTCAATTAATTAATCTCTGCCGTTGGATATAAAAAAATTTGAATTCCAACGCTCCAGATTGTGCCACGTGTCACAACGGTAACTTTTCAGATTTTTTTAAACTATTTTTTCATTTATTTTTTAATTTATAAAGCATTTTAATATCCACCGTTGATCTCAGATCGAATGGTGGATATTAAATCTGACATTTTTTTTTTTCCGTTGAGATCTAACGGTCCACATTAAGTGACCGTTAGGATCTAACGTACCGTGGGAAGCCACGTGGCTTCCCAACGGTAACTGACAAAACCTTTTTTTTTCTGATTATTGTGTCGGGACGCGCCCCCACGCGCGGGTGGGGTGCACGCGCCTGACACAAAAAAAATTAAATAATACGCTGACGCCACCCTGGCGTCAGCATGGCGTCATCCTCACCTCGGGCTCAAGGCCTGGCAATCCCTCACGGGCCTGGCCCTCGGGCCTCCCCCATCCCCCGGCCTGCCTCACGCTGGAGGCCATCCACCGGCCCTCGGGCCTTTGTTCTGGAGACTGTCCCCCGAGCAATTTGCTACGGTGGGAATGCTCTAAGAGAGTGAAACAGTTGGTAATGGCTAAGGCCGATGAAGAATTTGGGCTTGATTCTTTTTTTATTGGTGGTGGTGGTAGAATGGCTGGAAGCCTTCTCTGATTAGGTTTTCTTGCTATCATTCTTCCCCTGCAAAAATTTTTTGATTAGGAAATCAGGGATGCAATTTTGACTGCCTTTGATGTATTCGATTTCAAAATATAAAAAAAACTTAATATAGCTTGCCATCGTGTAAAAATCTGTTTTGATGCAATGTCTTGAACATCTTTTGGTAAAACATATTTTGCAGATTTACAATCGACTCTGACTAAAAACTTTTGAGTTAATAAATCATCTTGAAATTTACTAATACACAATACTATAGATAATATTTCTTTCTTAATAGTACTATAATTACTTTGTGCTGGATTCCATACTTCTAAATGGAAACAAACAATTTGTTCACGAGATCCGGAAGAAATTGACTGTTTGAGAATACCCCCGTAACCAATTTTAGAGGCATTAGTTTCAATGATCTTGAATGAATTTGGAGTTGGAATGCCAAGACAGGGTAACGTCTTAACATGTGACTTGATCTGTTTGACTATGGAAGTATGAGTATTAGACCATGATGAAGGATTTTCTTTTAGACGATCAAACAAAGGCTTGCATTGTTGCCTAAGATGTGGATAAAATTCTGCAACATAATTTAAAGATCCTAGAAATCTCTGTAATTGGGTTTTGTCAACAATTTCATTTGGGAATTTATATTCAAACTGAATTACTCTATCCATTGGCTGAATGGTGGATATTCTATCCTAAAAATCTAATTTTGGTCTGGAATAACTTAATTTTGGTTGCTAAGACAACTAATCCATTTGACTTAATTATCCTAGCAAACATATTTAAGTGTTTCTAATGCTCATCTATTGATTTGGAATAAATGAGAACATCATCAATATAAACAATTGAGAAATGATTGTATTGATTAAATTTTCATTCATGATGTTTTGAAATTTGCTCGGTGCGTTTTTAAGACCGAAGGGCATTACATTCCATTCATAATAACCGAAAGGAGTGACAAATGCAATTTTGTATTTATCATCCTCATGAATTTGAATCTACCAAAATCCAGACTTCATGTTGAATTTTGAGAAGATTACAGCTTGACTGAGTTTCTTAATTAAATCTCTTTTGTTATGATTAGGCCTGAAATGTTTTTTTATTAAAATGAATGGGGTTTTAAAACAAACATTGTTTTGACAAACATGAGCTTTTGGAATTTCATATTTTAATTGCATTGGGGGACTGGGGATTTATGTTGATTTATGTTGATTTATGAAAATATTTAGTGGGAATTAAACCTTCTTGAATACACTTCAAGTCAGCAACCTGAGTCAATTAAGGCAATTGTTTCTATTTGAAAGTCTTCAATTATTATTTTTATTTTAGAATACCATTTCTGGATCCTAATTTTTTGTAGTAACCCTAAAACTAGGTTTTCTGTTGGATTTTCTATGGACTTGGATTCTGATTCTTGGTCGAAGGAAGAACTATTGTGTTCATCATCATTATTGCTAAGGAATGCTTGTGTTTGGATACTACTGAGATGTGAGTGGTTTTCTATGTTTTCTGATTTTAAGGACTTAACTTCTTCCTTAATTTTGTTCACTTCCCTTTGTAGGTCTTTGACTGTAATTTCTTTTTTAGCCTTGTTAAACCTTTCCAGGGTTGCTAAGACAGATTTTTGGGGCTACCTGGGGTTGACTAGCACTAGCTTCTTCAGGAAAGACTAACTTCTTAAGTTTCTTTAAATAAAATGACTTTAATTCAGGGTCATCTACTTTGCTGATTAGATCGATAAGAAGATCTTCTTGTTCTTCTTGTTTATTGAGGACTGAAATCTTTTTACAACAAGCATCTGTGCATCTTATCTTAATGTCAGGGGATGAAAGACTAATTGAGCAATTACTGGAAGAGAATGAATTAAAATCTAAATCGTCTTCAGATTGACTATGGTCTATGTCTCTTAATTCTAAGACTTGGATTAGCTGGGTCTTCTCTTCCTTAGAGATTTTCAACTGATTGATTGTTTTCTTGACTCTGCATTTGTTTGCATAATGACCGAATTTACCACACTTGTAGCAATTCCCTTTTTGTTCTTGATTTTTGGAGTGGAGTTTTCCTGAAGGTTTCCTCCTCTACTTGCTGGACTTGAGTTTTTTGTAAAATTTATTTGTTTCAAAATTCTTATTTTTGAATTTGTTATGTTTGTGGTGTCTCCTACTGGAGTACCTATTTGGGTATCTATTATAGGCTTCAGATTTTTTCTTTTTGTTGGATGGAGCAATAGGAGGTAATCCATATTGTTCACAAAATGTGCCTAATTCGTATTTGGCTATTGACTTGTTTTGTAATTTTCATATCAATACACATTTTCAATCCCTTTTTTTAGATAATATTATTAATATTTCCATAAATAAAGGTATGATATGGTATGATACATATTTCAGTAACTAAACGTTTATGATTTTATGGGCAAATAGATTTGGTAATCCATTAATGAATTTTTCTTTCCCAAATGGTTGATTACTGTCTTCTCTAAGCATGACTTTGGACATGAAAACATCTTTGTACCACCTAAAATCGCTTAGGGTTAGACATGTTAAGTTACTAAGTTGGTCATGAATCCTGGAGGTAACATTACTAGGTGTCCTTATGAAATGTTCTATTATAGTGAAAAGTAATGTGTTGACTGCATCTGAGACTCCTCTTCCTATACGTTCATCGAAAATAAGTGTTCATTCTTCATCTCTTTTGACTGCATTTTTTATTTCATTTCTGGATTATTGAATAAGATGTTTTCCCACCAGGAATGGAGCATTTCTGTAAATCTAGTGACCAAAAGGTCGACAACTTGGGTTTGACTGAGGTTATGATTGGTAATATAACTATTAGCAACCACGGAAATGTGTTGTAATTTGTTCAAAAGTTCTTGTTTTGATAATCCATCTATGTTCCATTCATAGAGTTTACCAGCTGAGATTGAGAATTGGTTTTGGATGTTTCTTTCCTCAAATTGAATATCCGGAGGTGTTGGCCTTGGATACCAATTTTTGGTAAGAGTTGTCGGGTCGACTCTTTTGTTTGTGATTCGTTTTAGTTCAAGATTTTGAAAAGCTTTTTCTACTTTTCTAATGGAATTTGTTTCACTCTTGCTTTTTGAATCCTATATTGCAGAAGTTGTTTGTGGTTTAGATTCATCTAGGTGTTGTAAAACATTGACTTTTTTTCTTGTTTTAACTCTTGTAACATTTGATCTAATTTTTTACTTATGGAGATTGTTTTCAAGGCTGTTGTGCTAAATGAGGCTTCTGGGAAGTTGACTAAGGGTTTTTCCTTAATTGTTGGTTTGGAATGTGAAAGTCTATCTATTTTGGTTTCTATTTTATCTAGTTGTTTTCCTATGGTGTGCAGACTTTGGTTTGTGAAATTGTTTTGTTCAATGATTGGCTTGACTCCTGCATCTTTTTTGGGAAGTTTGAAAGGAGTGGCTAGTACCTGTGTGTTTGCAGTTATAATTAAAATTGTTTCTTATACAGGGTGATTAGAAGAGACTATGGTTTTGTCTTATTTAACCCAATTTTTTTTGGTGATGACTTCTAATTTATTTTCAGACTCGTAATATTTTTCAACAAAATCAAAGAAAAATACTTCAAATCTGTGTTTTTTCATGAAATTGGTCCATTTATAGTAAATGTCCAATTTTCGTTCTTTTGTATATTTTTCCCAAAGGTGTTTCTTTTGGGAATGTTTTCTATTGCTTCAATGTCAGCATTGAGTTTCTTTCATCGAATTTTGAATGGTTTGTTTAGGGCTAGAAATTGGTGGTTGACTTGATTTGTTTCGTAATCAGACTCTGTTGTAGAGGTTTGTTCTCCTTGATTTTGAGTGTTAGGTTGGTATCATGGATGAGTAATATGAGAGGTTGGTTCTACTGATTTTAACTTCATGTTGATCAAATCATTAATTAATTCTTGTTGGGTAATGGGTAACTACTAAGCTAGTTTCTATTGATTTTAATTTCGTATTGACCAGGGAATTGATTAGATCTTGATCTTAACCCACCATATCGGCTGATGTGGATCTAGAAAAAGAGTTTCTATCTGGCTCTAAAGATTTGTGTGACTGGGCTAACTCGTGTAAGTGGACAATAGATTTTTTGACTTGAGGGTTAAAGTTGATTTTAATTGTTCCGTTAAAATATTGTTCTATGTTGTTGAGGTTGACTAAGCTATTTTGTATGCTTATTGGTTTGCTTTCATTGATCAAGCACCAATATGATGGTATACTGATATCTGATCATTTGATAGGGGTATTTTGATGTTGGCATTTTCTTGATTATTTTGAATTCATTATTTTCATTATGAATATTTTCATAACTACTAATTTTGAATGGCATAAAATTCTTATTATTTTGAATTCATTATTTTCATTATGAATATTTTCATAACTACTAATTTTGAATGACATAAAATTCTTACTCACAGTCAATTCATCGAATATCTCAAATTCAAGGTAAACACATATGATTCCTTCATCCGGGTTTTCTTATTCACTTATAATAGTTGGTTTCATAATTTATTCAATCCTGGCTATCCACCACATCAAATCTCCAATTCACATGATTTTCATCATCATTGCCCTCATCATCATAACCACTAGTTGCACCCCATTCGGTATCGAGCCAAGTTGTTGGTAATTGAGTTATCATCTTTATAATCACTACATTATGTTCATCCTTTAGTTTTCATTTACAGTTTATGTTATTTGTTAACCTTTTAAGTAGGATTGTTTACTCTTAACTCAAATAGTAAGGCGTGTTCCAAACAATAAGTCCATAAGATTGGCATGAGCGGATCGCATGAGCGGAGAGAGAGTTTAGCAAAAACACGAGGAAGGTAAAGCCTATATATATATATTGCGCAATATGTGTTGACCTTAATGCAGATATTGTGGAATCTCATTGAATTGTTTACTCTATATGTCTTTAAAATATAAGATCATATGTATGAATAAGTTGATTCAGTGAACAAATTTGGTAGTGAAAAGGCTGAAATCAAGAATCATTGAGATTCATAGTGCTAATTTCATTGTTGTCTAATGCAATTTCACTAAAATCACTCAACTTAGCAGTAGTGCCAATACTCACTAGTGGAAGCAATTACAAAAAGTGGAGAAGAGAGATTGAATTGCTTTTGACACTGAATGAGTATGACATTGCTCTTGACAATCTACAACCTGAGGCCTTGACAGACAAAAGCACTAAGGCTGAGAAAACTGATTTTGAGAAATGGACTAGGGCCAACAAAGTAGCTTTATCCATACTAGAAAGTGGTATGACAGACACTGTGCATGGAGGACTAAAGAAGTCAGCTTTTGCAAATGATTATCTCCAAGCCTTTGAGAATAAATTTAAAGAATCAGAGAAGGCTGAGATTGCTCAATATATGTACATTTTGACTTCCTACAAGTTTGAAGGTGGAGGTTCAATCAGAGATCACATTATGAAAATGACTGATGCAACTGAGAAACCTAACTCCATGGAAGTTAACATTGGAGAAAAATAACTTGTGTTCATGATACTCCAAGCACTGCCGCACAAATTCAGTTAGGGGTGGGCATAGTGCGGTTCCACCCATAAACCAGAATCAAAACAGAAAAATATCAACGGTTCGGTTCGGTGCGATTCTGCTTAAATATATTACCAGAACAATACGATTTGGTCTATCTCGATTTCGGTTCGGTTCTTACTGGTTTACGGTTCCGAATACTAAGCGTAAATGGAGACAATATAACATTTGATAGTAGCCTTACTCAATTATTGAAATTGAGTTGGAAGACAGATAAGGGGTGTATTCAATTGGGATTTTGAGGGATTTAAATTCTTTTAATGAATCTAGGGGTATTTAATCAAGATTTTAAGTGATTCTCTGAAATTCAAGATGTATTCAATTAGAATTTTAAGATAGTTTATTAGAATCCTTAGAAATTCGGGTGTATTTAATTAGGATTTTAAATAAGTTTATAACATTCCAGGTGTATTCAATTAGAAATTGATTTTAAATAATTTGAGAAAGTTGAGGAATTAGAAGGAATTGAAGAGAGTTCGTAGTGTATATTAAGCATCCATAAATCTCACATCTTCCCATGAGATTTCTAGGGAATTGAATCAAAATTTTATATGTAATCTCTACAAATCAATTAAACTCCATAAAAATCCATGGATTTATAAATCCATTAAAGTCTCTCAAAGTCTCAATTGAATACACTCCCTAAGAGAACAAATATAATAGTAAAACTGATTGAGTGGGAACAGAGAAGCAGCAAAACCAAAATGTGTAAAAAATCTCAAGTATAAAAGTAAGGAGCATGCTAATAAAACATAAAAATCCAAGGCATACACATGGAAGAAGCATTGCACCTCATTTCAGCAATTATTTGTATCAATAAGCCCAAATGATATAAGCTAAGGAGCATGCCAACTACAGATTAAAAAAAACTACAGAAGCTATTAAATACTTGCCAATTTGTTTGAAATGACAGAGAACTCCCAAACTCCTCCTTTAACAGGTTATTCCCTGAAGTTTGTTGTTCAAAGGGAACTCCAGCAGAACTAACTTGGTGAAACTAATTTTTCAACCTATTATACCATGTCATGTGTGTGTGTATATATATATAATTAAATTATTATTAATAAAACGGTTTGGTTCTATTCTGATCGGTTCTTGTTCATTCAAAACCAGAACCGAAACCAGTATGAAGGGTCCGGTTCGGTTTTTGACTGAAAGTTGACTTTTTCGGTTAACACGGTTGGTTTTATTTTCATACAATTTGATGCGGTTTGGTAGTTTTTATGCCCACCCCTAAATTTAGTCAACCCAGGATGTTCAACAATACTCAAGACAAGACTTGGACTGTGGATGAACTCATTGCTCAATGTGTGCAAGAAGAAAACAGACAGAAACAAGAGAAGGGGAAAGAACCTGAAACTGTCAATTTTGTCCAAGCTGCCAAAAGGAAGAAGGAGTTAGATGTTGGTAAAACTTCTAAACCCCAACCTTATGATAAATCTGTTATGCCTGCTAAAAGTTTCAATTCCTCTAAGTTTAACAAATTTAAAGTGAAAACTAAAAGTGTTGAAAAAGTTAGATGCCATCACTGCAAAACTAAGGGTCACTATAGAAAAGACTATGAAGTATTCAAGGATTGGCTGAGATCTAAGGGTAGAATTGATATCTATGTCTGTGAGGAGACAAATCTTGTTGATATTCCCACAATTCTTGGTGGTTTGATACTGGTGCATCTGTGCATGTCACTAATTCCTTTCATGGTTTTAAAGAACAAAAAAAGACAAACAATTTTAATGTTTTTGTTGGAGAAGGAACCAAAGAGTCTGTTGAGTCCATTAGCACTGTCAAATTGAAATTAGACACTGGTTTTACAATGCAACTAAATGATGTGTTATATGTGCCCAAAATGAGGAGGACCTTGGTTTCTGCATCAAAGCTGGTTAAACAAGGCTATGTTTTTATTGGAGATCATGAGTGTGTCAAGTTTTTTAAAAGGGGATCTTTGCACGGAAAAGCATTTTTGCATGATCATCTTTAGAAAATACAATGCAATCTAGATTTTGAAAACCTACATGTTTTGAATATTGCAACTAAAAGGATGCATGTTTCTAATCAATCATTCATACTTTGGCACAAGAGGCTAGGACATATTTCAAAAGAAAGAGTTTTTCAGTTATCTAAATTAGATTTGATCCCTGCAATAGACATTAAAACTGCTACAGAATGTGTTGATTGCGTCAAGGGCAAAATGACTAATGTTAGAAGATTATATGCCAAAAGGAGTAGAGGCTTGCTCGAAGTCATTCACACATATATTTGTGGACCTTTTCCTGTCAAAACCATTGTGGGAATACTTATTTTGTGAACTTTATAGATGACTTCTCAAGATTCAGTTATATTAACCTTATAAGTGAGAAGTTTGCAATCCTTGAATGTTTCAAAGTTTTTACAAGTGAAGCTGAAAAACAGTTAAACCATGTGATTAAAATTGTTAGATCAGATAGAGGAGGTGAATACTTTGGCATGCATATAGGAACGGGGCAACAAAATGGTCCCTTTGCTCACTTTCATGAAAGTCAAGGGATTGTGGCTCAATATACCACTTTTGGTACCCCACAACAGAATGGTGTGGCAGAAAGGAGAAATAGAACTTTTATGGAAATGGTGAGAAACATGATTTCAAGATCAAAGCTCCCAAACTTTCTTTGGGGAAAGGCATTGAAGACTGCAAGTTGTATTCTAAATCGAGTGCCTTCAAAGTCTGTGCTTAAGACACCTTTTGAACTATGGTATGGGAGAAATCCAAATTTCAATCACTTTCATGTATAAGGTTGCAAAGCAGAGGCAAAATTCTACAATCCAAGTGAAAAGAAGTTCGACCCTAGAACAACTACATGTTATTTCATTGGTTACTTAGAGAAGTCAAAGGGTTTCAAATTCTATTGCACATAGGCATATACAAGGATTCAAGAAACTCACAATGCCATTTTTTCTAGAGGATGAAGTTGTATCAGACATGACTCAAGATAAATTCGATTTTGAGGAAATAGTGCAGTCAGAAAATTCTTCTCAACTAAACTACAATCAAGTACCTGTATTTCAAAGAGCTCACTTAGAAATTGCTGACCTTGATGATGACATGGCAGAAACTAAGAATGAAAGTGATGATCATACAAGCATTGAGAATCAAGTGGGAACTCAGGATTAAAATCTCAATGTTCAAACAACTGAGAATTCGATTGGTCAACCAAGGTTAAGGATATATAACAGAATCAAGAAACCTGTGATCTCATAAGACTATGTGTATCTCCAAGAGACAGAATTTGATTATGGTGATATAGATGACCTTGTGACTTATCAGCAAGATATGAAAAGTCCTCAAGTAGCTCTATGGCAGCAAGAAATGACAGAAGAACTTGAGTCAATGTCTAAAAACAATGTTTGGTCTTTAATGAAGCCTTCAATTAACACTAAAGCAGATAACTGCAAATGGGTGTTTAAGACCAAGAGAGATGCTGAGGGAAGAATTGAGAGATATAAGGCTCGATTAGTTGCAAAGGGATTCACACAAAGGGAGGGTGTTGATTACAATGACACATTTTCACCTCTTCTTCCAAGGACTCAATGCGAGTGATAATGGCTTTGACAGCTCATTTTGATTTGGAATTGCACTAGATGGATGTCAAAACTGCAATCTTGAATGGTGAACTTGATGAAGAGATCTTTATGTCTCAACCTCCTGGATTTGTTGAAAGGAGGAAAGAAGATATGGTCTGTAAATTGAATATATCAATCTATGGTTTAAAACAGGCTTCAAGACAATGGTTTCTAGAATTTGATCAAGTAGTTACTTCAAAAGGGTTTGTTGAAAACAAGATGGATGATTGTATCTATCTTAAGTTCAAGGGATCCAGGTTCATTCTTTTGGTCTTATATGCTGATGATATCTTGTTTGCAAGTTCGGATGTACAACTTTTGAAAGAGACTAAAAGCATGCTGAGTTCGAACTTTGAAATGAAGGATCTTGGTGAAGCTCATTATGTTTTGGGAATTGAGATTGTGAGAGATAGAAAACAAAAACTCCTTGGTTTATCTTAGAAGGGCTACATAGAAAAAGTGCTTAACATGTTTAACATGGAAAGTTGCAACAAGGCTGATGTTCCAGTAAATAAGGGTGACAAGTTCTCTCAAGATTAATGTCCCAAAAATGAACTTGAGGCTAAGTTAATGAAGATGAAACCATATACTTCATTAGTTGGTAGTCTTATGTATGCTAATATTTGCACTAGACCTGATTTGGCTTTCATTGTTAGACTTTTGGGAAGATTTCAATCAAATCCTGGAGAAGCTCACTGGGTGGCAGCCAAGAAGGTGTGGAGATATTTGCAGAGAACTAAAGGGTTTAAGCTAGTTTATGGGCATAGTAATTCATTAGAGTTGATTGGATTTACTGATTCTGATCTTGCTGGGGATGTGGATGAAAGAGAATTAACTGGTGGATATATTTTTAAGCTAAGTGGAGGTGCTGCGTTATGGAAGAGTGCTAAATAGACTATAGTGTCAACTTCAACTATGGAAGCTGAGTTTGTAGTATGTTTCGAGGGGATAAAGCAAGTTGTTTGGCTCAGAAACTTAATTGCTAATATGAAGCTTGTAGATTTGGTCAAAATGCCTATTAAAATGTTCTGTGATAACAATGCTGCTGTATTTTTCTCAAAGAATAGCAAAAGAACTTTAGCTTCAAGGTTAATGGATGTAAAGTTCCTTAAAGTTTAGAGAAATGGTCAAGAAATGGGAGATTGATATTCAGTACTTATCTACTGGTGCAATGATTGCAGATCCTCTTACTAAAGCCTTGCCAAACAATGTATACAAGGAACATGTTACACAGATGGGGGTTGTAGAGTCTTTTGAACAGTAGGAGTGAACTGCTACGAAATTGGAAGACTGTTGTGGTGTTTCATTTGTATATGATGGCATTGAGGCAGCATGTCTTCACAATTAGGTAGTTTTGTTTGTTTTGAAGTTATTAGTATTTGCTTAGCTAGTTTTATAGCTTATATTGACTTTCAATAGGTGTTCAATTCTTCCAATGTGATCAATTGTTCCACAAAACAAGTTTCAATCAATAAAAGTAAGATTGCTAGAAAATCAGTTTTGAAATTTTATTTGATGCATACTTATTGGAATTATTGATATGTTAATTTGGTTAATGATATGGTCATTAACTTGATGCTATTAAGTTGAGAGTTGTTTCACTCAAAGTAGGAGTTATACATTTTGTGCTCTGCACTTGATTGCAAATTTGAATATGTAGTAATTGTTGAATTGTTTATGTGATGTACATAGTAGATTCTTCAGTTCCTTATTTTGAAATGCATACCTATGTAGTATGTGAGTATGAATGTGGCTTGAATAAGGCTTAGTGATCACTTCTATAAATCTTAAAGACTGATTGTTGTGTTTTATACTCAAGTGGGAGAATGTAAGATTATGAGTATGAAATATATGATAGAATTGGTTATAGTGTTTGAGATTCATATGGAAAAGTCTTGGCTAAAGCTGTTAGGTTGTCCTCAATGTTTTAGGATAATAGAATTGAGAGAAGTTCCAATTGGTTTTGGAAAAGAACTTAGTGTTGGAACTTTATAAAGTCACAATTCCTTATGGTTTGTATAGTTTGAATCCTAGTCCAATTCTGATAGGGAATGGATGGAGGAGTACTATATATATGGTTCAAACCACTGCTGTTGCGATTCACCAGCTTGTTTTGTTCTAAGACCTATTGATTAGAAGAGCTATTAACGTCGCAAAAGAGGAGAAGGTTTTGAGAATAGAGGCTGCAATGACTTCTTCATCAGGATCGAATAATGCAGGTATGTTTTAAAGGCTTTGGTTCTTAAGTGTGTTCAATGAAAGGTTTACATTAGTTGTGATTCAATTGGATGAATTCTTGTTCCTTGGATAAGATGTTACAAACTTGTTCTTACACATGAAACTGGTGTGTGGTGTGCTGTTAATGTAGACAACGTGTCTCTCTGATATGCTTCATGTTCAAGCATGTGGTACTTTTTTTGGGTACAAAACATGGGAATTATGCTATTCACGTTCTTATTAGCACTAGTCTTGCTGATCTTTTCTGCCACTGTGAGAACCCTTCAGCGATTTTTCACCGTGATGCCAACATACTGTTAGAATAAGTAGTACTCATGGGTCATGGCTATATAATTGGTTTGTTGTCGGATCAGTGTTTTAACAACGATGGTTTGAAATGAGATCTGAATGTTCTCATCTAGTGTACTAAATGGCAATTCGGTTTTTGTTTTATTGCTTCACATAGTCTGTGGTTTATGATATAAAAGATGTTATGAATGCTTGCCTTCCAGTAAAGAAAAGCAATTTTGAGGAATCTGTGTGTTTTAGTTTCTTTTTCTAAACCGGAGTCAGTCATATCTTTCTTGTAAACTTTACGTAGGTGATACAGAATGTGACTCAGATGCATTTGATTTCTTTGATGACAGTCCACAGATGATTACCGTTAAGTATCTGATGAATTTTTAAACCTCGCTTGTTACAATAATATTTGCTAAGGGAGCCAACATGTGAACTTTACATAGGTGATACAGAATGTGACTCAGATGCATTTGATTTCTTTGATGACGGTCCACAGATGATTACCGTTAAGTATCTTATGAATTTTTAAACCTCGCTTGTTACAATAATATTTGCTAAGGGAGCCAACATGTGAATTTTTAAACCTCGCATATTATATGAACTTTGCATTTAGTACTTGCAGAAGTTATTTAAATGAATTGCAAGAATATAGTGATTTCTTGCGTTTATGTTCTGTGATTGCGGTGGTTCATGGGCTGTCGGGGTTTTGAGATTATGGAATTTGGAATATCGTTACCTTGTTAAATGTTATTGTTAGAACACTTCTTGCTATGATGATCATGAATTGAATTGAATGGAGTTTTGTAATGCTGATAGGACTTGGGTCTGTTTAGTAGTGCATCTAACTAAAGGCGGTTGTAACAACGTTTGGTCGAAAAAGTTAAAATAGTTGCTTCCTTTACAGAAGCACTTCAAGTTCTTTTCAGAAAGCACTTGGATTGGACATTCACTAAAAATTTCCAACATGTTTTTGCTTCTAGTAGAAACGCTTAAGATCAGAAGTGTTTTCTGGAGAAACGTTTCAAAGGAGACCTTAAAAAGTGAAGCATGTTTTCATATCGTTGTACAGAAACCAGTAGGTTATTTGGACAGCAAAAGTATACATCAGAACAATCACAAGCAGAAACACACTAGCTTATACATTCAAAATCCTTTAGCTATGAATCATATATATTTCAACTTGGAGCAGTTGAGTCGTTTCAGTTTCTCTGGGCTCCGAAGGTAACTGAGCTCCCGAGCCTTCTGAAACTCTTCTGAACTCTGTCAAAGAGTCTTGCTGGGGCAGGGGATACATGAAACCCAATGGCATCTATGTACCAACCATGTCTTCCCTTCAAGCCAACAATTTTGCTTCGATCCAGAGTGTAAGTAAACGGTGTGCCTTCATCCATTCCAAATGGTCCGAATGTTCTTCGATTGCTCTGAAATTTAAGTGAACGGATGATAGGGGTGCCGCCATACACCATCGTGCCATAGTGCCCGGTCACACTGACTATGTACTCATCGGGGTACTGCAGCTTTATCTGCAAGGTATGAAAAAGATAAGGTATGAATGAGGTCTTAAGTTCGATCCTCTGAGACAATAGTTGTTGAAATAAAATGAAAACTATGAGCTACGAAGCAGACCTCCGCGGTTTGATTGCCTCCGCGACCTCCACGCGTTTCAGCTTTGAAAGGCGTGCCGTTTTTATCATACACCACGGTGATGGAGTCGATGCAGTGGCCATAAACAAGCGTGATTTCTCTCACGCCATTGTAGATGCCGTCGTCCCAAGGAGTTCCACCATTTCCTCCCCATGGTCCTACTTCCATGATCTTCCTCTTCTCGCCTGCTTGCTCCTTGCCATCTTCCTACATAAAAAGTTAAAAACCAGTTTCCTTGTTTAAACGTACGTTAAATGCTATTTTCTTGTTCAAAGCTTGTGTTGATACACAGTTTTAATAGGTAAATAGAATTGACGATGGAGTGCACAACAACTGAGTAATGGTGGACACAGCGTTCCTTTCAACCTACTGTCTCTCGGGTTCAAACTCTTCCGTATTCTTTTGACGAAGATTAGATTAGTAATATCACTTCTAATAATAAAACCAAAAAAAAAAACAAGAGAGTAAAAAATAGATGTGGAAAAGAAGAGCTTAATGCTTACCTTGGTGTTTAATGGAAGCATGGGAAAGAAAATGATAAACACAGAGGTGAAGCAAGAAAACAAGGCTTTTTATAGAGAGTGTATATAAACACACACACATGTACATATATACACACACACATATATATATATATATACACACATGTATATATGCATGTATGGTTGTTGGTTAATTGGTGAGTGGTAAGGATGGGGGTAGCATCTGATTCTATTCAAACATTCTGCATGAACTGGGAATCATGCTTTTGCTTTATACATTTGAGGACGTGGTGGGAACCGGATCCCCTCCGGACCCAAAGGAACTGAGTCTAAGGATTAAATGATTCGGGCCATTGAAATTTGATTCAACGGTTACAATTATTATAACTTTTAGAGGGCCCCCTGTTTGTAACTGTTGGATCAAATTTCAATGGCGGGATCATTTGATAAGTAGGCTCAGTTCCTTTGAGCCCGGAGGGAATCCGGTTCCGACGTGGTGGTCATCACTAGAAAAGCATATATATTAGTTTGTATATCTTTATGTTCTTTATATAAGACGATAAGGGAGAGTCGAACATAGGTCGTGAAAGACTCCAAGTGCACAAATTAGCACTCTAAACTACTGAGCTACAAACTTAAAAAAAAATTTGATCGAGAATGATACACATATTTTTTCTTCTCCTACGCACCCTGGTTTAACTATGTCTATTGTTCCATTTGATTTTATTTAATCGAATTCCATAGATAAAGAGGGTTGCGTAAGAGACTAAGAAAGAGTGTTAAAATCAGCTCTCTTCTTGATTTTGAAAACTGTTATTGGCAACCAAAAAATCTCATTTTGCACTTTTCACAAGTTTATTTTTTCTTTCTAAATATAAAAAGCATAAAGTGAAAAATGAGAATTTTAGGATGCCAAAAACAATTCTCTTTGACTTTTTGACAAATAAAAATGCGATGAAACTGTAATAGCATATGAATGAATTAAAAACTGCGCTTGGTGAATCTCTAAAGTGGACGACACGCGTAGAGACTTCGTATATTTGTAGATACGTAGGTTTTATTTTGGGAGTTGCATATTACATTTTCGAATGGTACACATCTTGCTATATTGGGAATGTGATTCTGTGGTGTGTGGAAGCTGTTTTAGGTGCTTCTAGCTCTTCCGATTCCTATCCTTGTCTTCTCCACTTTTTGATTGTGGGAATCTAGGCCGAGAAATTCCTTGACAATCCTTTTGGCCGCTTATATACATCACGTGAAATAGACTCATAATTGTATACAACCGATTCATAGTTGTGGGATACCCGGCATTTATAACCATAGAAAGTTTATCAATCTCGACACATGAGAGACTCATAATTGTATACAGTCGATTCATAGTTTTGGGATTCACGGCGTCACGTGAGCGTACACAGTTAGGGTCATATAGCTCAGCAAATCCCAATTACCAAAATTGACTGTCGTAAATCACTATGAATATTTTGCGGTATACCTTGAATCCTCCTGGCTTCTTTTACAAAACTTCTAGTACAAGAAGGGAGTTTGTAACTAAAGTCGTTAAAACGATCACTTACAAGATCGTGGAAACTCACTAACCTAAATGAAAAACTTAGAAGGAAGACCATAGTCATATAATCTCCACACCAAAATTAAAAAAAATAAAAAAATATTCAAATAGGATTTCATTGTGACATAAAAATAAAATTCAAGTTAAATGTAAACCTTAGCGGGACGCCATCCTACCATCTTTGTCAGATTTCCATTTCAATCTAAAACAAGTGATCTCATTAACCCTTGGATGTGACTTCAACCACGCCATCCATGGAGCCGCGTGTTTGTCCGCTTTCAAGTTCACCATCCGGGCATCCTTTAAGAAGTGTCGCCAACATTTATTGGTTGAATTCATACTTATGCAGCACGTTGGATCTTCCTTTCTGGTAATCTTCTTACGTACCATCTGCAGTTCAAGTAAAAACAACAGCCGACAAAGCAAAATGTCACTTTATTCTTTGATGGCACAATCTCACTGAACATGGTGGCTTTAATTGAAGGAGCCATGACCCGAAAACATAATTCACAGCATACAAATTACAGATAACGTAATAGGGTAGCAATTAGCAAAATGTATGCAAGAAAACTACCATACCTTGAGGAATTCACTGCCGGAAGACCAAACTATAGACAGGGTCTCCAGCTGCCGTTTCTGCAATGAACTATCTAATAGTTCCTCGGTGCCCACTGATGATTGGACTAATTCAAATTTCAGACCACAGTTTGGAGGAAGTGAAATTTCTCTAAGATTTTCATGGATGATGACATTCTGGATTGGCCAATGAAAGCATGTAAGATAAGATAAATTATGAGAAGCGAAAAATGAGTTGCAATTGTTAATAATAAAAGAAAATTACCTTATTGGTGTAAACAACCAGTTTAAAGTCTCTATGATCCAGCTTTCCAAGAAATTTTCACATTTTAAGAAACCATTCAGGCTCAGATATGAAGTTTTTCACTGGTGCAAATGAAAACTTAGCCTCCTTCAAACTTATAGGATTCAAAAAAGAAAAGGGCATTTCATCACCTTCATACTCAAACGAAAGAAGATTAGGAGTATCAATTTCAACATCCGCTAGCTTCTTGCAACCTCTTAAGACTAGCCTTTTCAGCCGATGGCTTGCAATTCTTATATTTTTCAAGTTAAGGCATTTATGTAGATCCAGTTTCTCCAGGAGAGGAAACATAAAGAACCGATCACGAAACTGGTTGTCTGTCATTCCATTGTCCTCTAACGTCAGTCTTTTCAGAGACTCGCATTCAGCCAAGTTAATTTTGCAGGGCATGTTTTTCTTCCCGCAAAACCAAAATGTTTCAAGACTTGGAGCTTTGATTTCAATCAAAGCTAGTCCATGGCAGTAGTGTACCTCTACCCGATAAAGTTTAAGGAGACTTGAAATCTGCAGATGATTAACCCCGTGCAAAGTATGAGTCTCAAATCGTTAATTTGAGGGCAGCTAGTAATGAGATTCATAATTATCGACTGATCAAGAGGAAGTCTTCGCAGATATAGTTTTTGCAGATTAGGAAGCGTTATATTGCTAGAAGTATCCAGTCTACAGCCTTCTAGCCTTAATCCAGTTATGGTTTCTGAAGCAAAGACATTCCTAGGCAATGTGTAGTGGCCGCTTGCATGGAAACCAATCTCTTTTATTTTATTTTCAGCTGCAAGTCCAATCCACTGTTCAATACGATGAGCCATATCTTGATCAAACGAATTCAAATGCAGCACAAGCTTATATATACCCAAATTACGCTCAAAGTGGCTTTGGAGAGACTTGTCAACAAACTCCTTAAACATTGCATTGCACGTCTTCTTATCTTTAACTCCCTCTGGTGCTTGAAACTTGCACTGATCGAATGCCAAAACAGAGAAAGAGGTCCACAAGTCCCTCCACCTCTTCGACAAGGTACTGGTTCGAGCAGCATCTTTTGTACCACGAAGGAGAGACAGTATGAGATGGATGACAGTTTCGGGCAATTGCGAGACATAATCCACGCATTCAACTGTCATCTCCACACCATTCCAATTTCCCACCCCTTCCTTCTGTTTAAGCTTAACACTCTTGTCAGTCATGCTTAATTCTCCACTCTTTCGTTTTCCTTCAACTCCAGACGCTTCTGTACACAAATCAAAACCTAACGCGCCGGAGACGCCTTCCCCTTCCGTTTTCCTCCTCTTCCTATCACGAGGTAGATTTGTATGCAAGGCTCTCTTGAACATTGTCTATTCACTACTTGCAAGGCACCTGATTAGTGATTGCAAATTATTTATCTGTTATGATCAAATATTTTACCCACTACAAAAATTAACAGAAAACAATTCCCACAAACACAATCAAGCCACATAAGATGCACAGAACACGATTGAATTAATCAGCAAATAAAACCCATATTAAATCACAAGATGAAGAAAAATTAGGGTTCTTTTCAGAAAAGAAAAAGAAGCATCAATCTTTGACCTGGAAATTGAATAGAAAAACAGAAGACCGTCGTCGAATACCAATTGGATTTCAGCGAGAAAGATGAAAGGATAGAAAGAAAAATTGAAAGGAGTAAGAATTGTGAGGAATTACCTAGTCCTGCGGTCTCCCCAAGAATAATCTGTACGAGAGTCAGAGAGTGGTGGTTGACTTCTCATCCCCCTCTGAATTTCGTCTTCACCTATTTTTTTTGTTTTTCACTCTTTTGGCAAATTTTGGGATATAGCCCATTATTGATGAAAACGATCCTTGCCGGATCTTTTCCTAGGGATCTAAGGAGTTCATCGTATATAGTAAGGTAAGTAATCATTTTAAAATTTAAAATTAAATATGAATAGTATTTAAAGAAAATTAACCGTACTATATATGATGAAAAAGTGAGATCATGAGATCCCTAAGAAAAGGATATGGTGAGGATCATTTTCCATTATTAATAGCCTACAACGAATTTTGTCCCTAATTTTATTTATTTATTTATTTATTTGATATTTCTAAATAGATGAAAATAATTTTTAGAAATTAAATGTGAAAAAACACAGAATTTACAATTTCGAATTATACAGAAAAAAAGACAAAAGAAAGCACGAAAAAAAAGAGGACAAAAAGAAGGAACAAAAGAAAGGAGAAAGTGCGTATATAAATATCAGAAGCCTAGGATAGTATTTTACTTACTTAAGTAATGTGAGGTTTTTTATTAGTAACCCAATCAATTCTTAAAAAAAATATTATATTACCTTTATTGATAATAGCTAAAAATATCGTGGTTTTTATTACAAATGACTTATGAAATTGAACCAGCCCATTCAAGATGGATTTTAAAATTGAAAATCAATCAATGTAGTCCCTGAAAATATATGTTGCAAATCAATGCGATCATCCTGTTACAATTCCACTAAATTTATGTTGTGTCACATAAGTGGGTCCTGCAAATCTAATTTTTATGTCAAAATAAAATTTTTCTTTTTCTTCTTTTGTCTTCCTTGCGCATACTTGGCTACCATGGTAACCCTGTTTACTATTAGCCGAAGCAAAAAATCCCTTGGGTGTGGAGGGTTTTTCCTGAAATCTTCTGCTACTTGTTGGAAAGATTTCTGTGGGGCCATAAACCTGGGCCTTGGGTGCGGCAGTAGATCAGAGTATACGATGAGGAGAAGGTTGGTGTTAGCGACGCTGGAGTAGAAAACGAAGAAGATGGTTTGGTTTGACTGGGTTTCTATCATGGTATATTATGTTTGAATGGATTGAGTGCCAAAAGTCGATCCATGGCAGCCAACCCTACTTGATGAAGACGATGGGAGAAATTATGTTTTAAAATATTTATTTTTATTTTGACATAAAAAATATATTTTTAGTATTTTAATTTTTTTAATTTCATAATAATATTTAATTAGACTTGTGTGACCTACTTATGTTGTGACAGCTCGTTCCGGATTTTTCGTATTGTAGGGGTGAAATGACGGTTTTGCCCCTAGTATGTTCGTTTTGTTGTGTGGTCATTTTTGGGCTTTGGTTGGTGGAGTTTGGACCACACACACACCCTCTCTCTCTCTGCCCTATCCCGAGCACTCTCTCTCTCTCCCTTTCCTATTCTTTTTGTACGGACGACACCCAAAACCATTGAAACCTTCACAGATCGAGGAAACAAATTACATATTCGTGCTCATGAGGTCCTTAGGAGTTCAACCATACCCATTTCAGGTAAGGATACCTTTGCTTTCACATCGAACTCGGGATCCCCCGATTTGGTCACTGTTCATGCACACGTTAATTCTTGTGTTTTTAGGAATTTCAAGCTTGTAGGAAGCTTGATGAGGTTCTTAGGAGGCTCGGGGTGGTTCATTTAAAGGTTTTGGACGTCGGGATTGTGAGTTACAAGTTTGGCCGGAGTTTGGCCAGAGAAGACGATGGAATATTCTATCAGTTTGGACGGAATATTCCTAACGGTGTTAACAGAATCTGTCAGAGTTAATGAAATATTCCTAACGGCGTTAACTGACGCTGTTAGTGTGCCAAGCACGTGCCTGCTCGTGGGCAGCACGTGTGGCCGTGCCTTGGCCAGCGCGTGGGGGCACGTGCGACGTCAGAAAATTTTTCTAAAAATATGGGGATGTTCCTGAGGTTGAGTAGATCACGTTGGTGTATTCATACACCCCATTTGAGCATTGTATGAGAAGTTATTTCGTGAGGTTGGTTATGTGCTTTAAAATTAACGTTTTTATAGTTGTTTCGCATATAGGTGAGACCTATCCCGATGACGAGCGCGGTCACTCGAGGCAAGGGGGTTACGACCCTTCTACATACCAGTGAGTGGGCTTTTGGTTTTCCGTATATACCTATATACTTATGTTTTTCCTAGAAAATGAATTGAAACGTTTAATACATTTATATGCCATGCATTATGTTTGCCGTTTGTTATGCATTGTTAGTAACATATATATATATATATATATATATATATATATATATATATTTGTATGTTGGTGCTGCGAGTGCACAGGTAAGTGTCAGGTGAGTTATGATTTATGCTTATTTTCAGTAGTGATTTGAGATGCATAGAGAGCTCATAACCTGCACCCCTCGTGTTAGTGCTCCCGCCCAGAATTAGGCACAGTCCTTCACGTGATGTTCACCTCCCGCACCACATACTCATCTTGGATTCAAGTTAGGTGCACAGTCCTGTCGTACAGACCACTTTACGTGGTTCCGACTCGTAGGTGACCCGCGATTATTCGCCCAGCCTTCACATGATCGTAGCACTTGAGCATACTTATTATACGCCCAGTCCTGTCGTACAGACCACTTTAGGTGGTTCCGACTCATGTGCAGGTGTAGTTAGTGAGATGGAGATTTAAGCTCTAGATTCAGCCGTACAGGTAATGTTAGGTGACTCCGGCTGACAGATTACATGACATTGATTTGATATTTCCTGAGCACTTGCATTCTATTTAGAGGCATTTGACATGGCATATTTCCGAGCATGATTTATATATATGTATATATTCTATTTTCTGGGAAGTATACAGGTTTTATGGCGAGAGGTTAGAACTTTGTTTATGAAATGGTTTTTGAAAAGCTTTGTTTTTGCCCACTCATACTTTCTGTTTTGCGCCCCTCCAGGTTCTAGTTGGCTAGCACTTTTGGTGGCTCCCCAGAGGATTTTCCCGGCATATCTAACAGATTATCACCAGTGTAGGACCACCTTTGGGTGTGTTTATGTAGTGTTGTTTCTCCCAGACTGCATTAGGTCTTCGTGCTCTGAACTTTGTTTTCACACTTACGCTTGCACATGTATGTTCTTACTTTGTGTATAGCTGGTTTTTATATATTCGTACTTTTATTATTATTTATTAGCTTCCGCACTGTGCACATGGTTATGTCACTTCCACGTGACGGCCAACATGCCCTGATCTTGGTCAGGGTGTGTCATATGTGACATATAAGCACATAATTGAATTTTAACGAAATTGTAATGGAAGGACTACATTGATTTGCATCATCAATTTTCAGGAACTACATTGATCGATTTTCAATTTCAGGGATCAGCTTGATAGGTTTAGTCAATTTTAGAGACTATTTGTGATAAAAATCCTTTTATTTATGAAAATGATTTATACATTTTTTTTACACTATTATTTATTTCTGACTTCTAAATTGAATGAATTTATAAAAAAAATAAGAGAAATAATTAAACAGAAGGTACAAATAGAGAAAAATGATGTGGGGATATCAATTCCTTGTGTATATTGGCTAGGGCAGCGATTTTGAAAACCAAGGTCGCCTCAACCCATAGAAGTGTTAGGTTTGAAATGATGAAAGTGGTGGTGATAGTAGAGGTGGCGGGATTATATCATGAAAGAAGGGAAAGTAAAGTCCATTAAAATCTTGAGGGAACGTCATAATTTGTTTTGGTCTGAAAAAATACTCAAAATTTACCAAAACATTTACTTTCCAAAATACTTTAAATCTTTCATAAATAAATAAAAAAAGTACTTTAAAATCACCGGATTGCACCTATATTTTTATAGATTTCTTTACCATTACCATTAAATACACTCGGATTTCTATAGACTTTAAAATCAATGGAGTTAAATCCAGATTATCTCAGTATAACAGATGTTGAAATAGATGTGATTTGAGTTGATTACTTGTGCCCCAAGTTACTCAAACTTGTTGTTATCAAGGGATTGTCACAGATGGGTTAAGTATACATTAAGTTCTTTTTCTTGCCTTGTAAACAAGGACTTTTAGTTCATAATCTTGTATGCTCGAAACTAAGGGAGTCCAGAGCCCTTTAAAACGATATCCTCATTTCCAGTTTATTTTAATGAGACCAAGTTCATTAACTTAACTAGATTCGAATGCAAATGGACCTTCTTAAGTGGAAAATAGAAGGAAATAACTTGAACATATACTGAAAAGTACATTAAGCAACATATCTACAAATTTAAAGTGCAAGCAAAGAGACTCGGTCAAGATTTCACCTTGTTGGGCAAGGTCGAACCTCTTACAGCCACTTATCTTTGAGTTTACAGGGGTTGTATGCTAAAAGTGATGGATGGTAAACATGTTTTACACGAGGGAATTGATGCTACAACACTAGGGAGGGTAGCAGAGCTTTACACTAGACAAAAGATAACTTTCCTAAGGAAACTACTGTTTTAAAAGGGTTGAATCAAGGTTGATTTTAGCTTTTTGGATGCAAATTTGGCTTGACAGCAAAGTTTGTATGTTGTTTGTTTGATTGGTTGAGTGTCCATAATTCTGTTGTCTCTCTTGGCCTTTATAGGCAACTTGGCCGGATTGCTTTAGTTTCACTCTTGGCCGAGGGCTTTCAGGGGTAGTGAGTCATCTTGTATTTACACCTGTAGGCCATCAAAAAGTGCTTTTTGGTTGATAGTGAGCTGGTCTCTGTCACTTGTCACTTCATTCATAGGCACATGGCCTATGCCTTGGTTGAGAAGGCTTCAATTTGCTTCAAGCTTTGTAGCTGGGCTTCGGGCAAGATCATCTCGTTTTGGCGCACTTGGGCCTTGCTTCAGTTCAGTCCAATATTCAAATATTAATCCAAACACCCCCTTACTAGAATCCCTCCTTGGTACCTTGACCTAGGTTGAGATTTCCCCTCTCAAACTTGTTGAAGGGCATTTTTTTTTTTTTTTTTTGAGTACATGGATATTTTTATACACTGGGGGGGGGGGGGGGGGGGGAGAGAGAGATCGACTAAGTCACACAATGGGCAATCTAATTTGGTATCAAATTTGTCATTCACGAGATTCGAACTTAAGACCTCTCATTTCCATGTGAAGATGAATACTACTAGACAGTAGTACTAAATGCTACTGAAGGGCATCTTGGTTAGTTATGACATGACCATCTGCAATCTGGCCCCGTCACTCTCAGACTCATCACCTGCTTCGAACTGCTAACAATCAGTAGTACGGGGCTAAACTTGATCTTCAAGAATTTCGCATGCTGCATAGAGTGCGAAGGAGTTCTGATGGGCTCTACTTTTTTCAGCCAAGGCCTTGCTTCTCCTGGTTATCCTACATCCTAAACGTGCCATGGCAGGACAAAGATTGGCACAAAGATGTCTTAATGTTAGATTCTTAAACTCCAACAAAATCCTCCAAAATCCAATATTATTTAGCCATTTAGGGAAAGAGATCCTTCTTCACGTCATTATTTAGGCTTTCAGGTAAAGAGATTCTTCATCACGCCAAGGAAGTGGCAAAACTAGATTTGATGGCTGCTTGATTAGGAATAATACAAGACCAATTGATATTTTCTCCTTAACACGTACAGATACATTTGCCATAACAATAAAATGGTACTAAATCGTGCGAAAAATTAGAAGATTCAGCAGGTTGGTTTGCAGTTTTGACTGCACAAGCTGGTCAGCACTCAGCAGCACAAAGAATCCATCAGTTTTCTTCTCTTATATTTGGTTTTTTCTTCACTCTCTCTTATGCTTTCATCATGAAGTTCTGCATGAAACTCTCTCTCGTGTGTTTGTTGTTCCAGCAACCGTGCCATCAGATTCCTCTCTGAGCTCAAATGGGGTCTCAGAAATCCCTAAGAAGTTGCTCAGTTTTGCCCAGAACCCCCAGGTGTTTGATTGGATGGTGGGAATCAGGAGGAAAATACATGCAAACCCAGAACTGGGTTATGAGGAATTTGAGACCAGTGAGCTGATCAGAGCAGAATTGGATTAAATGAGTGTTGAATATAAACACCCAGTTGGGGTTACTGGTGTTGTAGGCTTCATTGGCACCCGAAAACCGCCTTTCGTTGCAATCAGAGCTGATATGGATGCTCTGACCATGCAGATTTGGATGTGTAGATTGTGTAGATAGAGTTTTTGTTATAGATAGACCAATTAATTTATAATTTGATTGATGGGATTTTGTATTTGTAGGAAATGGTGGAGTGGGAGCACAGGAGTAAAAATGCAGGGAAAATGCATGCTTGTGGGCATGATGCTCACGTTGCAATGCTTCTTGGTGCAGCAAAGATCCTTAAGGACCATGAGAAAGATTTGCAGGTAAAACTTAACAGCTTTTTGATGTCTTTGGTGTATGATCTGAGTATGCATAAATAAGAATTCGCTTGCGGGATTAGACAAATCGTTTGCCCCCACATTGCCATTTTCACGTTTGGTTTCGTAACTGGAAAGCGTAATGTGAGGTTTATGATTCTCATAAGGTTGTAACTTTTTTTTATATTTGTTTCAACGTCAACAGGGAACAGTTGTTCTTGTATTTCAACCGGCGGAGGAAGGAGGAGCAGGGGCTAAGAAAATGATAGCTGGTGGAGCATTAGAGAATGTTAGCGCTATTTTTGGGTTGCATGTTGCAAACCACGTACCTATTGCTGAAGTGGCCTCCGGACCCGGTCCCTTTTTAGCTGGGGCTGGCTTCTTTGAAGCGACAATAAGTGGAAAAGGTGGTCATGCAGCCCTTCCTCACCACGTGGTTGACCCGATCCTGGCAGCTTCTAATGTGATTGTCAGCTTGCAACATCTTGTCTCGCGTGAAGCTGATCCACTCGACTTGCAGGTAAAATCCCTCATTTCCATTCTAATCTTAATACAATGGGTATTCATTCCTTATTTGGTTTCTGTACTGGTTGTTTACACTTTTCCTTTCTCGCTGAAAATCTACACTCACCTGATTGAAATATAATGGGCATTGCTCAGCGATTACTGCTCGTTGCTTTGCTTGTGTTAAACAATGACGGTTTAGTCGGGACCTATTTTAGATTCATTCCCCGATCAAATGACTGCAAGGACTAGTTAGTGCAGCATTGTTCTGCACTTTGATTTGTAGCAACCGGTTGTCTAATACGGTGACTGTCTGAAACCACCATAACTGCATTGCTTTACAGTCTTCGGTTGTATAGAATTGAAATTTTGTGATATGGAATTTAATTGGAAAGGTGTTTCGCTTTTAAGTACTCTTGTCAACTAATTTGAAAGCATATATTTTCAGGTAATCACTGTTGGAAGATTTCAAGGAGGTGATGCATTCAATGTTATTCCAGATTCTGTCAAAATAGGTGGTACTTTCCGTGCATTTACAATGGAAAGCCTAATGCAACTCAAGCAGCGGATTAAGCAGGTAAAACAGTTAACATTGCTCATGTAATATGTATGTTAATCACTTCTTATCGGTTAATTAATTACTTGTATAATGATAGCCTGATGTGCTTCTTTTGCCAGGTTATAACAGGACAAGCATCGGTACACAGGTGCCTCGCAACTGTCAATTTCTTTGAAGATGAGAAACCTTTGTCCTCACCGACCATAAACCATAAGGACTTGCACGAACACTTCAGAAACGTAGCTGGGGATATGCTTGGCTTCGAAAAGGTCAAGGACCATCAACCGTGGATGGGATCCGAGGATTTTGCATACTAGCAAGAGGCAATACCTGGATACTTTTCCTTCCTTGGAATGGCAGACGATGCACTTGGACCCCTACCTACGCCACATTCACCTTACTTCTGTATCAACGAAGATGCACTTCCTTATGGTGCTGCACTCCATGCTTCTTTCGCTGCTAGGTATTGCTCGAGTTTCAACAGGAAGTTCCTTTGCCAGAACGAGAACACCATGATGAATTATAACAGGCTGATTGACTAATTCCTTCGTTCAAACATTACCTAGTCTTCATACTCACTAAAGGATTTTCATACTGCAGCAACTGTGCATTGCATGGTTCATTCGTCAGTAAATTATACAATCATGTATCAACATTTAGTTTTCATCAAATGCTGTAACTTTGAATTCACATTTGTCAAATAAAGCGGGCAATGTTCAGTGTACGAGCATTCTTGGTACTACAATCTATGGTATCTTCTGCAGCACAAAATTTAACTTGGAACCGCATCAGAAGATTAACGAAAGCAAAAGTGTATGAAGTCTTTCGAAGGGGGGAAAAATGGGAGGCAGTAAATTTATTGAATAAGTATGATTCAGAAGCAATACATTCGATCAACTAACAACCAGATAAAAACAGATCATTATTGTACCAGAAATTTTGTAAGATCCTAATTTTGAGCCCTATTTTTCTATACATACAATATGCTTTAACATTGAAGTTTCAAAAACCCTATTGAATTTGGGTAAAAAGGTAATCAATCTCAGCTACACTCACATGCTCCGAACACGCAATTAGAACTCGATGATATGTCAAAACCCAAATACTTTCGATGCTAATTCTAACAGGGGTTCCAAAGCACTCGGGGCAAACTTTCGTGCAAAAAGGAAACAGAGTGAGGTTGGCTGGTTGTTGTAAAGACATGTATCACTTCCAATCCTCTTGAAAAACTCCTCTGTAATATCAGCTTTGCCGAATGTAGCCGGATGAGCACCGCCCCTAGACCAGTCTACATAGGTAAGGGTCCTGTTTGCCAAAAGATGCGGAGTCTCGATGCTAAGCATTGTCTGGAAGTAGTGCTCATCCACATAACATGCTGGTTTGCAAAAGTCCTTGAACTTAGGGTAGTAAGTTGTGTCTCCAACAATCCTAACTGCAAGTTCCCGTTTAATCTCAAACCACTGAGACCCTTTACGCCAATCAGAGAGATTGACCAAAGGGGCCATGCGTCCGTCATAACGTCCTCTCCCATAGGGCCCATTTTCATCAAACGAACCCATGAAGCTGTACCTGGATCTTGATAGGTAGTGATAGACAATGCTCAAGTTGTAGAGAGGAATACATGACTCGGAAAGGAGGATAAACCATTCATTTGAGATGTCAAGCAATGCATTAGCTAGGAGTCTCCTCTCAGCTTCGCACATACTCATCTCTCCCCACTCGGCAACCTGAATCATAGACTATAAATAGTCACAGGTCTAAATACATGAGAACAAGTTTGTTCTGAAAATTATGCTTAGAAAGCCACAGAGGAATGACATATCTGTTTCTGCATATATACGAAGGTATCTAATGATCGATAATCAGGTGCCCATTGATGTAGATAACCAACGGGGGAAACTATTTCTAACCACAGGTTCCCTACTGATCAATGCATTAGTTATTCAAAATAGATACTCACTTTCAGTACATTAACATAGATCAAGGTGGAACCGTGGAAGCAAAATGCACGCTGTGCAAGGAATGGTCCAAACCAACACCACAACATGAGGAGAATTGGCAGAACCAACTCACAACAAGCAGGCCAAATGCATGAAACATATTCAATTAAAGTAAATTTACCTGGCTTGGGATTTGTCTCTTGTAAAACACTGATGTAGGTGAGAAATCGGCATTATAAGATGGCAGCGAATGCACATAGATCGAATAAAGTCCCTCGTGTCCTCTTAAAAACCGCTCCCAAAGAGGCTCCATCGGCAATGGTCCCTTTGTTAAGAACATGAAGGCAATTTTAGGAACTCTCTTAAACGGATACTCCTTTATTTGAGAAACATGTGAAGCGAGCCACAGCAACTCGGTGTCATTCATGGCGTGCAACAGATTAGATGGAGGTCTAATCCGACTTTCTAAACTACTCGGCTCTTCGAAGCAAGGCCTAATCGTGGAAGGTGCTGTTGGAGCCACATGCTGAACAGGGAAAAACCGAATCGAGTGCATACTCAACATCGAAACCCCAAGACCCAAAACTACAAACATGACAAGAAATTGAACGAGTCGCAACGGCAAGGCCCTGGCATGGCTGGATTTAAATGTAGTAGCAGGATCCTTGCCTTCCTCCAATGCCACCACTCCCCTTGACTGCATCTTGATTCAAATCTTAATCGAATTCAACTACCACCAAACACAAAAAAATTCAAATTCAAATTCAAATTCTGGGTTGTGTAGTTTTCGCAATGACAAATTCAAAACAACCCCTTTTTCAATTCAAATCATCACACAAGGACACCCCAGATTCTGAAAAATCACTTTCAATGAGAAAAGTGAAGAAAATTTGGATTTTGCGTTATGGGGTTTCCAATTTATGCAACAATGGAGGCCCATAACGCATCCAAATTCAACAAAAGATTGAGATCACATCAGAAAGTTAGGAACAAAAAGTACTTTTCCAAATGGGATTTCTCCAAACAACAAGGCTCAAATCAACAAAAAGGAAAGTTTTGGGATCAAAATTCAAATCACAAAGGCTTGAATTCCCATTATCTTGGCAAATAAGAAAAAACATGCAACATGGTTTGAGAAAGAGAGGAGAGAGAGAGAGAGTGAATCTAGTACCATGTGCGTTGCAAAAAGGAGAGCAATATGTGGATGAATCAATGCCGGATACGTTTGAGGAAGCAACGCAGATCGGTTCACACTTGTCTCACCTCAATTGTTTTGCTTTCGAGTTTGAGCCGGCTCTCATTCATTGAATAAAGGAATGAAATTTAGAGAGAGAGAGAGAGAGAGAGAGGGAGAGAGAGAGGTTTAAGGGGCTGTCACTCGTTCCACTGGTTTTGTTTTACCTTTTGGTTTTGTTTTAGTGGGGTGTTACGAAAAGTAAAACTGAAGAAAGCATTTAATAGTGAGAGAGAGAAAGAGAGAGAGAGAGTGTGTGTGTGTGGGAGGGTGGTGGCAAAATCGAGAGGGGAAGGGAAGGTGTGTGTGTTGAGGATTTTGTTTTATTGTTTTGGTCCCTTGAGTTGGCGCAATGGGAAAGGGGAAGAAAGCAAAAAGTTATACCTTATGTTTGTGTCCTTGTTCCTCTGTTTTGTGGCTTCTTCGTCGTGCACGTGTCGTGGCTTTACCAATTTATTAGTTCAGATGCTTTCATTTTCCAATAATTCCATTCCTTTTATTTACACTAGCCTTTATGTACGTGCGTGTTCATGAACGCGATTTACACATTTTAAATGTATTTATATATGTGAATTGACAAAAAAAAGTTAAATATTTGAAGTAAATGAATAATCTTAGATCATGTTAGAAAAAATATCTCACAAACCAATTAAAGGAGCAGAGTTCACATAATAAAATCAGTCTTTTAATTTCCATCTACATTCTATTGAATTTACATTAAGAGTAGAGAAAATAATATTTAATAAACAACTGATTGAATCATATTATTGCTAGCCCATTGTAAGGCTAAGCTCATCCCTCCCCCTAAGTGTAGATAACATCATTTGTTAAAAAAATAATAATAATTTGACAACTAATTTAATCACATTATTATGTACGTGCAAAAGACCTTTTTTATAACCGGCATTACACGGCTCTTAAGATGTTTTGAACGTGTTTAAAAATAGAGAAAATAATATTTAATGAACAACTGATTGAATCACATTATTATTAGCCTATTGTGAGGTATTAATTAAAAAAAAACTATACAAAAAGAATTAATTATTAAAAAAAAACACTATTAAAATGACAAAAATACTTTTGCATTATTTGGTGCATTATTTTTTGTTGCTTTTGAAATTTTTTGTATTGGGGGCATATTCGTCCAGAATTTTTTTGTGAAGCTTGTGATCCCAAAAGAGATTGTTGGCTTTATATATAACTAGCAGTCATGCACATGCTCACGCGCGTGCAGAATATATTTTTTGAATTACGAAGTGCTACGCACGACTTACACGTTTTAAATGTATTTATATGCGTGAATTGACAAAAGGAAAGTCAAATATTTGAAGTAAATGAATAATCTTAGATCATGTTAGAAAAAATCTCTCACAAACCAATTAAAGCAATTCACATAATAAAATCGGTCTTTTAATTTCCATCTATATTCTATTGAATTTACATTAAGAATAGAGAAAATAATATTTAATAAACAACTGATTGAATAATATTATTGCTAGCCCATTGTAAGGCTAAGCCCACCTCTTCCCCTTAGTGTAGATAATATCATTTGTTTAAAAAAAAAAAAACAATCATTTGACAACTAATTTAATCACATTATTATGCGCATGCAAAAGACCTTTTTTATAACCGGCATTACACAACTCTTAAGATGTTTTGAACGTGTTTAAAAGTAGAGAAAATAATATTTAATGAACAACTGATTGAATCACATTATTACTAACCTATTGTGAGGCATTAATTAAAAAAAACTGTACAAAAAGAATTAATTATTAAAAAAAACATTGTTAAAATGATAAAAATACTCCTACATTATTTGGTGCATTATTTTGGGTTGCTTTTGAAATTTTTTGTTTTGGGGGCATATTTGTCCAAAATTTTTTGGTGAAGTTTGTGATCCCAAAAGGGATTGTTGACCTTATATATAACTAGCCTTCATGCACATGCTCACGAGCGTGCAGAAGACATTTTTTGAATTACGGAGTGCTACGGGCGACTTACACTTTTTAAATGTATTTATATGCGTGAATGTCAAAGGAAATTCAAATATTTGAAGTAAATGAATAATCTTAGATCATGTTAGAAAAAATCTCTCACAAACCAATTAAAGCAACTGAATTCACATAATAAAATCAGTCTTTTAATTTTCATTTACATTCTATTGAATTTACATTAAGAATAGAGAAAATATTATTTAATAAACAACTGATTGAATCATATTATCGCTAACCCATTGTAAGGCTAAGCCCACCCCCTCCGCCTTAATTTAGATAATATCATTTGTTCAAAAAAAAAAAAATCATTTGACAACTAATTTAATCACATTATTATGCGCGTGCGAAAAACCTTTTTTATAACTTGCATTACACGGCTCTTAAGATGTTTTAAACGTGTTTAAAAAAGAGAAAATAATATTTAATGAACAATTAATTGAATCGCATTATTACTAGCCTATTGTGAGGTATTAATTAAAAAAAATTGTAGAAAAAGAATTAATTATTAAAAAAAAAAAGCACTGTTAAAATGACAAAAATACTCTTGTATTATTTTGGGTTGCTTTTGAATTTTTTTGTTTTGGGGGCATATTTGTCTAGAAATTTTTGGTGAAGCTTGTGATCCCAAAAGGGATTGTTGGCTTTATATATAACTAGCCTTCATGCACACGCTCACACACTTGCACCAAACGGCAGGGTGGCTCTGATACCATTCTGTCGTGTCCTAGACCGACTCCGCCATAGCAGATATTGTCCACTTTGGGCCTGGCCACACCCTCACAGTTTTGTTTCTGGGAACTCACGATCAACTTCCTAGTGGGTCACCCATCCTGAGATTGCTCTAGCCCAATCTCGCTTAACTTCGGAGTTCCGATGGAATCCAAAGCCAGTGAGTTCCCAAAAAGCCTCGTGCTATATGGAGGAGGTGGGCATGTACATATAAGGCACATCATCCTATCTCTGTTGGTCGATGTGGGATGTTACACTAAGCCAACCCCCATCCCCTTTAGTATAGATAATATCGTTTGTTCAAAAAAAAAAAAATCATTTGATAACTAATTTAATCACATTATTATGTGCGTGCGAAAGACATTTTTTTTATAACCGCTATTACACGCCTCTTAAGATGTTTTGAATGTGTTTAAAAATACAGAAAATAATATTTAATGAACAACTGATTGAATCACATTATTGCTAGCCTATTGTGAGTAGGGGTGGAAAAAAATTCCCGAAAATCCCGAACCGAACCGAAAAAATCCTGATCCCAAACCAAAAATTTCCCAAACCGAAATTCCAGAAATTTTTGGGATTCTATCCCGAACCGATCCCAAAATTTCGGTATGGGATTCGGGATTGGCTTCTCGATATTTCGGGAATCCCATACCAAACCGAAAATATATAATATTAATTATTATATATATATTATTCTTTTATAATTGATGCTAGTAGTTTCTAATTCATACTCTGCAACCTGGAATGCCCTACACCTTGCATATTTTTCATGTTTTGTTTGATATTCATGTGGATTTTATTATTGCTGCTGCCATGGTTGATGATTTTAGAAGGCTTGATTAGTTTGTCTCTCAACATATTGCAAAAAGGGTTTAATTAATTTGAATTTTGACTATGATAAAAACAGTCAGGCATGCCAGTGTTCAATTAAATAGTAGTGTGAATGAAATGAAATTCCTAGTTCATGAATGTGTTCTTGAATTATATATTTGAAGAACAATTCATAATTTCATATTTCAATTTGGGATTCCCGATTTGTCCCAAAATCCCGAAAATATTTCGGGATTCCCGAAAATTTGGTTTGGGATTGGTCTTCAAATTCCCGTCCTGAAAAATTTTGGTTTGGGATTCGGGATACTAGTTTCGGTATGGTATCCCATACCGAACCACCCCTAATTGTGAGGTACTAATTAAAAAAAATGTACAAAAAGAATTAATTATTAAAAAAACACGGTTAAAATGATTAAAATACCCCTGCATTATTTTGGGTGCTAGAAAAAACCCCTCACAAACCAACCAAAGCAGTTGAATTTACATTAAGAATAGAGAAAATAATATTTAATAAACAACTGATTGAATCACATTATTGCTAGCTCATTGTGAGGCTAAGCCCACCCCTTCCCTATTAGATAATATCGTTTGTTCAAAAAAAAAAAAATCATTTGACAACTAATTTAATCACATTATTATACACTTGAGAAAAACTTTTTTTATAACTGGCATTACACGCCTTTTAAGATGATTTGAACGTGTTTAAAAATAGAGAAAATAATTTTTAATGAACAACTGATTGAATCACATTATTGTTAGTCTATTGTGAGATATTAATTAAAAAAAAACTATACAAAATGAATTAATTATTAAAAAAACACTGTTAAAATGATGAAAATGCCCCTACATTATTTTGCTTTTGAAATTTTTTATTTTCGGGACATTTTTGTCCAACTATTTTTTGATGAAGCTTGTGACCCCAAAAGAGGTTGTTGGCTTTACATATAATGATATAAAGAAGATTTCACTAATCACCTTGGGGATCATTTAGTATTAACTTACTATTTATGTGCTAACACTATCTCCAATTCTTGAGTTAAAATCTAGAAAATTTAAGTTTTAACATAGAAATAGTTTTTCTACTGCCACCATTCTGGGTTAAATATTTAGCCCAAGATTATTAAAGAATGAATTTAGGTTTTTTTTTTAAGGAAACTGTTATTAACACTCCAAAAATGTCAAAAGTAACTTAAAAAAATTTATGTAGACTATCCTAATTTAATTTTATGAAGATTTTAACCTAAAAACATTTAAATTCCGATAAATATTGAAAAATCACTAATAATTGTATGAACAATTAAATAATTTTTTTTAAAATTGTTTTTTCCGTTGGATTTAATTTTGGGCCGTTAGATTTTTTTTATTTTTTTTTACAGTTAGATTTAATCATATTAGATTGTAGTCGTTGAATTCAATGAATTTATAATCATATTAGATTTAATCATATTTTTTTTATTTTTACAGTTAGATTTATTTTTTTATTTTTGAATCTGGACCGTTGGATAACTGCAGCCATTGGATGAAATAAAGAGTCGTTGGGCTCATAATGGTGCCTAACACGCCCATGTGCATGTGACCCATCCCATGTCAGCGCCCTGCTCTTGTAGTCCGTTGGACGAGTGAAGCTTGCATGTTTGGGGAAAATTTGGGCATGTCTACTCTCATACGTGCGTCAGCCCACTAACTCAAGGGGGAATCTTGACTAAAATTTGATCCAAAAATAATTTTTAGGTTCAAACTCATTTTTTAGCTCAAGATTTTAGCAAGTTGGGATGGGTTTAGAAGCTAAAATTTAAGTTTTACTTCAAAAGTAGGGTAGGTCTAAGAAAACATCATTTGTTAGGTGATTAATCAATATAGTGTGTGGTCGCCACATGTATGTAACATCTAAAGGCCCTATACGGTGTTGTTAATGTTTCGGCAGGTATACTTTAGTGGAAAATGCATCTTAATTTTTTGCCTAATTTTTTATCATTTCGTGATGTGGTCAGATTTGCATATCGACGCACAGTCAGTCAAGAATGAAACTATAGTTGACTGTTGATATTTATAATTTGGCAACATACACATCTTAATTAGGTACAAATATTTACAGTTTAGCAACATACACATCGCCAACATACGCACCTCTTTGGCAAACAGTTTGACTAACATGTATAACATAGGGGGAATACAATTTGACAACATTTATATCCTAATTAAATTCGACAAGGGTAATACCTCTTCAAACGCTTGAGCCGTGAGGGCATTGCAATTATTAGTCAACTTTAACCCCAAACTAAGAAAATACAGTCCCCTTGACACATTTACTTGTTTTTTTCCGCAGCCAAAAAATAAAAAATAAATTTTTTTATTTCTTGGGTTTTTAAATACAACATTAAACGACCACTTAGTATTATGGTCTAGTGGTACTTCACTTATAAGTGAGAGGCCTTAGGTTCTATTCTCACCAAAGGCGAATTTGAACCACATTATGGCTAGTCCATTGTGAGGCTTAGCCCATCTCATCCCCTTAATATAGATAATATCGTTTGTTAAAAAAAGAAAAAAAAAATACCGTACTATGGTCTGGTGATAATCCTATTCATTTGTATGTGAAATGTCTTAGGTTTGATTCTTACCAAGAACGAAGTTGAACTACATTATTATAGCAAGTCCATTGTAATGCTTAATGTTGAGTCCATATTATACTATATATTTCACCCTAATCTTAGTATTAATTTATTGATTATTTTGGTAAAATTTTGATACTTTGTTATATATTCTCAATGTAGGACATGCGACTTCCTCTGGAGCAAAAAGTGATCAAACGGATGAATTTTGAAGTAATTCTAATTGGAAGATGTTCGTGATTCTTTCAAGATGATTGTGTCAAAGTTTCATATTTTTCTACCAAGCAGTTTGACCATGACGACGAAATAAAGGCCCAGCGTGTAGCTTTTTCAGATTGACGTTTTTAGACGTTTTGGATATTTTGGAGGTCAAAATGGTATATTTTGAGAAAGATTCCTTCTGAGGATTTGTAGGGGACATCTCCAACTTTCAAAAGAGACCTTTTGGGGCCACATCGGAGTTGATTTGGTTGGTCAAAAGACTAATTTTCTGAGAACTCCGAATTTCAGTTTAAATAGGAAACCTTTTATTTTATGTTTTATTATTTTATTATGTTTCCTAGTTTTATTCTAAGACTTTTTAGGGTTTTATTTTGTAGTGTATAAATAAGACTTTTTAGCCGTTAGGGTTAGGAGGGAAGGAGAGGAGGAAACACACGCACAAGCCTTTGACAATTCAAGTTTATTTTCTAGGTGTTTTCTATCCTTGTTCTTAATAATATTTTATTATGATTGTTCATAACTAAGTTCTTTTGGTAGGGCGAAGCCTTGAGCCTTAACATGAATATGTGATTTTATTAATTTGCTTATGAATGGATGCATGGTTGCTTTGAATTATTAATCACCACGATTAAAACTATCTAATTGTCTTAGTGATTCACGACCATTAGGTTTTTAGACAAGTAATTTGATGCAATTTCTGTTGGAACATCACCCTGAAATTGAGGAGGGCTTCCTGTGATTAGTAATTATAAGTTCACTTAAGGCGAACATCACGCTCTTAAGGGTTGCATGATTTTCAAAGGATTTTCACAAGGCTTAATGAGTCTTGCATGCTTATATTTGATCTAAACATCACAGACAGGTTGCATGTTAGATATACGTTTTCGCTTGAACATCACGGGGAAGATATGCATTAGGAAAACCTAACCTTCAAAGCATGTATGTGGAAATTCATAATTGCGTAGGATTGTTAAGGGGACGGCAGAACTCTAGGCTTTTACAAGTTGATTTTCTTTAAATTGTTCTCTAGTTAATTTCTTTAATTGTTTTATTTTAAAATTCGTTTTTATTATATTAAATTCTAAAATCAACATTTTCCAAACTTTGTTTTAAATAATTAATTAAGAGTTGGTTTTAAACACAAATTATTCATTCAATTCCTGTGGAAAACGACTTTGCTTAAGCCGCTATAGTACGACCTTGTACTTTTGCAAGTATTTTTATTCCTACTTTTGCATGTGGTAAAAATCCCTATCATTTAACCCACTCCCTCACCCTTTTAGTGTAAATATTATTATTTGTTAAAAATAAAAATACAACATTAAACGGAAGGAGGACATTGAACTCGAGATATTAAGTATAAAAGTCAATGCTCTTAACTAACGAGTTACAAATCCCTCGCACACGGAGGTGGGCTGCGGCGTATTCGATTTGTAGTTGTAAGCAAAGTAGTGTGAGCAAAATCATAGCATAGCGCTTGGTTTTCTCCTTTCTCAATCTTTACGAAACGACTAAATGGCTGAAACGGCCGTCGCAACAACGTGACAGCAATTGGCAGGCCTCCAACTCCAACCTTTTCTTTTCATTTTTTTGTTGTTATCTCCATTTGTTTTTTTAAACGTTGTCACGTAGACATCACTGGACAAAGATCAATAAACACTTGACAGTCCGAATCCCATTGGATCTTTGTGATCCGAGTCAACACTTCTGAAATATTCAAAAATATATATATACAATTTGTGGGATGACGATCCTTTTTGTGAGGATTCTATGGATCAAATCATCTTAATTGTTCATTATACATCGTGCGATTAACTTTTGTTAAGTCTGTTTGTGTTTAATTTAAAATAATTTCTGATCATAGGATGATTGATGAACGGATATGATGAACTGACCTCTAAGATCCTAAAAGAGAATCCAAATAGGATCATGTTCCCAATTTGTGTAGGAATGGTCGGATATTCCGATGTTTTCGTATTAAAAACGATAAAACCAATACAAAAACTATGATTATTTGTTGATAAAAAGACAGGTAAAAAGAGAAGCTATGATATTGTCTCCACAACCAGCTCCAGCTCCCAAGAAGAAGAGTATTACTTGCAATCAATCCACCCCGCCCGCCAGCCTGCCTCCGGGGCGCCTGCGATGCCATCTTTAAAGGGCGAACTCGAAAAGCAGTAGGCCTCGAGAGCTATCTTCACTTTCAACATCTAAACCTATATCTCGCTATTATACTACGGAGTTCGAACGTGGTGACCTCTACTCTAGCATCTCATCATCTATCAATTCGAATCATCGTGCAGAGACGAGTCCCAGCAGTGATGTTCAAATCATCGTGCCAAGTGTTTGTGACATACTGCTACACTATTAGATACAATCATACAATTGGAACACGCCACTCTGCAGGGTCTAAGATTTTCATGTTCAAGAAACCAATTTTGTTTCTGCTTTCATCCAGAGGATCATGACGGATTCACCAATGGTACTCTGTTCCTCATATACACTCATCGGTTCATTCCCAATTCTAGTCATGTATTGCAAAACCATCTCAACTCTTAACAGATTTCAAACTAATGTAAGCGCTCGATAATGCACAGAACATGCTACCACCTGACTCATAACCACATTCAAACTTCAAAAGTGAAGTCCTTTACACCTCATTCAAGACCACTCCCCTCAGGAACTGGGTTTCTACTCTACATTTAGGGTCTCTCACAAAGCTCAGTTTTGGAAGGCCTCCGGTTTGGTGTGACTCTAGCTCTTGTTCCATCAAGAAGCACCAAATATGAGGAGATAGGTTCCACTACGAGCAAAGGGTGTAACAGGATGCTACTGCTTACCTCATAAGCACATTCAAACTTCAAAATTGAAGTTATTTTACCTCCTATTTAACCACAACATCTAGCTACAGCTTTGTTGTACACTCGGGTCTCTTCCAAAGTTCAATTTGGAAGGCCTGTGCTTTGGTGTGACCCTAGCTCTTGTTCCAAGACGGAACACCTAAATCTAAAGGAAAATGGTTTGGTATGAGAAAGGAGTTCAACGGCAATGCTGTCTATTCCATGGTTTAAACTTTTAAAGGAAAATGGTTTCTAAGGCTTGTGGGTTTACGAAGGGAGAAAACAACCGAAATCTAAACACATTATCACTTAACTTAAGATTTCTAAACAAACAGACAACTCCTTAATCTCTTAACCCTCTCGTAAACAAGAATAACAGTAATTTCTAGTAGGATCATAAAAAGGTGGCATTAGTGATCCAAAACCAATTATAACAACGAAACAACAAGGCATGAGCAAATCAGAGCTTAAAATCAAAGACCAGTACCAAACAATCATGTGGTCAAAAGTAGAACATATTAATAAGCATTTCCCAATCTGAACATCATAGAGAGTGCTCCTAAAGGGTACACGTTAAACATAACCAGTAGCTAATCGAACTGCTACAAAATTTCACAATCCAGATTTAAAATGAAACTAATCGCTCATTAAAAACCGGTAAAAGTCCTCACAGAGCAACCTTACTTCTCGGAAGAGTTCGGTCCCCTCTTCTTCCCGAATCCAACAACTGCAAATCGAACCAGAAATTATCAGCACCATCCAAATTACCAACCTTTAGCACCTCAAACGCATTAGAACTAAAAAAGACCAACATCACATTTCAAAATTTCAACACCCAGAGACTTCAATTGAACTAATTTATCAAATCCAAAGAAACCCTAATCCCAAAAAATCATTAAGTATTTAATGTGTGAAAGTGAGAGCGATGAGCTTACCGGCTGTGACGAATCTCCTGTTGTACTGCAGCCTTTTGTGGGCGCGGCCTCTGGGCTTCTTCTTCTTGTCTTGCTTCGCCACCTTCGGAGTCTGACCCCTAACCTTCCCGGCACGTGCGAGCGATCCGTGAACCTTGCCTGCACAGCACTCACCCACCGTTGCAGACCAATCAAAAATCGAGAAAATCCACATGAAAAGGGAAAAAAAATGCGGATCACGTACCCATGGCCGATCGGTGATGCTGCTGCTCTGTGTGTTAGCGCGCTTCTGTTTACGATTTAGGGTTTTGGCGGAGGCGGAGAAGTGGAACTATATAGGGTTAAGGTCGTTCTGCTTGCGCTTCTGTTTGCTATATTTATCAAATATAGCAAAAAATTAACCTTTAATTTAAAAAGTGTCAGTTTTTATATAAACTTTTAAATATATTTAAAATTTCATTTAAATAGACATAAATACTCTCAAATTTAACAATAAAATAAATTAAAGACTTTTTAGCTATTGTTGCCTCAAGCTCCGGTCCAACTTCACCTTTGCTCCTACACTTCACCCCCATAACCCTATCCCTTTCGACCCCCTCATCACTGATATTGAGCGCCGCTGTGGTAATTGTAAGTGGGAGCAGCAAAATTTCAATCATGCCTTCAACGCTTTTTTTCTTCGAACTGAGTCTTAGCGCCCCCCTTCCTCGGGCTGCCAATTCATGGACGCATAAACTCTTTCCGAATTGCATCAATTCTCTATAATCATTGAACCCAATTGGAAAAGGAAAATTTTAAGAAAGAACCACTAAATTTATCTCACTGTGCGGAAATTTGGATTGGAAGGTGGATGGTTTGGATTGTGAGAGAATAAGGGTTTAGGTGGTTTAGGGATTTTTGATTTGGGCATGTTTGTTGGATTTACCCACCAAATGAAGAAGACGACTTCTTTTTTCATTTATAATTTTTATTTTTCTTACTCATATTATTTTTAGTTTTAAATATAAAAAAAAGTTTTGAAAGTTAATCCACAGTCGTTATATGATTGTATTTATGAGCTCATGTGGCACCACATCATTGTACTAACAGAGCAATTGACAGATTTTTCACGGTGATCACGATGGACAAATTCAAAGAAAGACTAAATGATTCACAATATACAAATTCAAGGACACTAAATTGATTTTCATTGTTAAGGACCATATTAAGGAGTTATGTCAATTTCATGAACCATTTTGGTTAAAAAACCTTTAATTTATTTGATTGTTAAATTTGAGGGTATCTGTATCTATTTAAGTGAATATTGGATATATTTGAAAGTTTTTGTAAAAAGTGATATTTTTGAAATTAAGGGTTAATTTTTTGCTATATTTGATAAATACTCGTTCAGTAGCGTGACTGACTTCTCTGAACACGTCGTACGGTTTAAGGTAAATTTATTCAAATGTACCTATATACCATCTCCAACTCTTGAGGATAAAGCTTAAACTTTTAAGTCATAATCTAGAAACTGTTTTTCTTTTTAAATAGTTATAGCTTAAAATTTTAGTCTGAGATTATAAAATAATGATTTAGCCTAATTTTTTTTTCCAGTAACTTTTTTTAGAAAATAAAATTTATGTTCATTATTCTAATTTATTTTTATGAACATTTTAACATTAAAATATTTAAATTACGATAAATAATTAAAAATCATACAAATATATTATAAAGTTTTAAGTAAATTTGATTTAAATTATTTATTTAAATTATTTTCAATGTTAGATTTAATTTTGAAGCGTCAAATATTTTTTTTTTTTACTGTTAGATTTGATCTCATTTGATCACAGCCTTTGGATTATAAGTAAAAAAACACAAAAAAAAAAATGATTAAAATTTGACAGCTTTGTGAGTCCAGAATAATTTAAGCCAGACTTAATTTATGGGGGAATCTAGATTAAAGATATATTTTCTTTATTTTAACCCAATGGTTGGAGATGATTGGGGGGAGTTTAAAGCTTATATTTTAAGCTCTATCCCATGAGTTGGAGATGGTCTTAGAGCACTTCTAATGTTGTAAGCCCCCCGGGGCAATGGACAACTCAATCCCCTTAAATGAACATTAACTGTCTACAGTGAATAGTAACTGTTCAAGTCCATCTCAACCCCTAAACTATATAGCCTAAGCAATTTGTATTAAAATATTAGTAATTTTTATTTAATAATAAAATAATAAAAGATAACTTTATTTTTATTATGGAAAAAAATTATAATTTTTTTATGTTTTTAATTAATTAATTTTTTTATAATTTTCTACAATTTTTTTTTATAATTTTTTAATAATTTAAATTGTAGAGTCTTGTGTAACATAGACAGGGCGCTAGACCAAGCGATTATTGTCTAACTTCTCCATCGAGCTCGCTTTAAGCCCAATTATCCAAGTGGGCTGAAGTGTTTTGGGAGGGGGAGTGGATTTGGTTGCCTATCCCCAAGGCAACAAGCAACGATAGAGTTGCTCTAGAGCAAGTCGATCCATTTTATGAAGGTAAGGACAAGGCAAGTGCAAGGGCATGTAAATTGCCATTACTATTAACTTTGAACTCGCTTTTGTGCAACTCCACCTATTTAGAAGGGGTAAAAGTAAGGTCAATTACTACTGACAAATATATGTATGTCTTCATTTTTTTATGCTTTGTTGGCCTCATCTTCCACATGTCATCATCCTTTTAGATTTTTTATGAGATTTCAATCACTCCCATTGTGCCATATGTCATCATTCATTAATACATGCACTTAGATTTTTGATAAGATTCTCAACCATTCATGTAGTGCCACATGTCTTTATCTAATATTCTAATTTCCTCATATTTCTCCATAAAAAACCCATCAAACCACCATATTTACTAACACTAAGCCTCTTCCATCCCCTCTACGCATCTCATTCATAGATGCTTAGAAAAGTAAGTTCTTTCAACAATGTCTAACCTAAGGAGGTTGCAAGAGAGTCGAGCAAGAAAACAAGCGAGAAGATGAAGAATGAAGAAGAAGACGTGCCCAACACCAAATGCATAGAGAAGCATCAACTCATCAATTTGTGCAAGGGATATTATCAATTGATCAGCACAACCGAGAAACAGGTGGTTTAACAACCGATTGTGCGCCGAACCCTAACTTATGTGAGGGAAACCGAGGTACGAATGTCTTGGAAGATTACTTTATTCCAAATAGTTTTTACCCAACAAATTATTTTTGTAAAAGATTTAGGATCACCATATTTGTCCAACAACATCATGGTTGCTGTTTGCAACTATGGTAATTACTTTGTTCAGAAGAAGGATGATGAACATGCTTTAGGTCTTCTTATGAAGCAAAAAATGATGGCTGCCCTATACTTACTTTTAAGGCAGCTGCAGACGCGGTTGATGAGATCAAGAGGATGGAGAGATCCATTGTACTAGACTACCCTGATAAGTTCTCCACTATATACTATAGAGTACCTTCGCCGACCCATCACAGCTGACCTCAAAATGCTTCTTTAAAAAGTTGATTGTTGAGGTTTTTGGTAGTGGAAAAATTGCCCAAGTTCATGGCAAGGAGATTACGAAAATTGAAACGCTACAAAAAGTATCATTTTAGAGGCAGTGCCATCATTTGATACATACATTTTGCATTGCTTCTTTGGTGTTCTAGGATCTCATAATGACCTAAATGTTCTTGGTTAATTGCCTGTTTTGATGTGTTGAGAGGAGAGTCGCCTTAAATCGCGTATGAAATCAACGATGCAATGTACTCAGGAGCATACTATTTAGTTAATGAAATTAACCCATTGTGGACCATTTTTGTCAAGACCATGTCAAATGACACAGAGAACGAAAAACACTTTGTAGCACAACAAGAGGGGTATATGAAAGATGTGAATAAGTGTTTTGGTATCCTCCAAGCTCGTTAGGTAATCATTAGAGAAGTTGCTCGATTATGGAACAATGGGCAATTTGAAGCATCATGATGACGTGCATCAGCTTGTGTGGAGCAAAAAATAATCAAGAAAATTATGGAGGCGACTCGTGGACTCTTGGCTAAAAAGATAAAATTACCCTTAAGGCACACTGGAATTCCCACGCGCATGCAACGGACAATAGTGGCTCAATCGAGGTCAAACATGATCAAAATGGTATTTATTCAAAACCCTCTCCTCACTCCTCATCAAATCCTCACCCACAAGGTAACTTCCAATTATTCTTTTCAAATTGGGTTTAATTACCAAATTAATTGCAAGATATTATTTGACATAATATCTTGCAATTAGATCAAGAATTCCACCATAAGTGGTCGGTCCCTATTTCTCCAAATAAGGCTGGCCACACCCCTATATATAGCCCCATATTTCTCCACAAACCTAAGTTCAATCTCTCCCTAAAAATCCCTAAACACTTTCTCTCTAAAATTCCAACTTTGGCATCGGAGATTCTTCGGCCAAAGCCCCCCCATTCATCATGGGCGCGTGAGGCTCTTGGTCATAATCTTAGGTGTTATTATTTTGCAGGTGCATTTTCGTCAAAGGAGAAGAAGGCGGAAATTTGCATCCACAAACATGATTGTAGAAGATACCAAGACATGAAGAACAATTCAAAAACTAGAATTTATCAAGCTCATGACTACACTGAAGAACATGCCCAACATTCATAATTCCTATACCTGGCTTGGCCCACCTTGTTGCATTTTAAAATGAGTTTAGTCTGGTCCCTCCAAATTTGGGTCTGGCTTAAACCATTTCCACCCTTAGCCCTTCCCCCAACCCCCTACATTAATGGGTGGTTTATGGTTGATTTCTATTTTGTTTTTGAAATAAAAAAACTTAGTTTCCTATTATAACCAAATTTGTGCACCATCATAGATGGTGGAGGCATAAACTCGAGCAACCTGGAAAATGGAGAACAACCATGAGCAAGCCTAAGAGAAATTGCACCATTTTAGGAGTTATGATTACTTGTAATGCACGACAATTCTTAGATTGTAGGAACTTTAAGACTTATGAGGAATCTGATTATGCCCATATCTAGATCAGATCTCATGTCTTGCGGAACAAGCATATTCATTGTAGCGGAGTCATTTAGACTTCGCCTATTGCCCCATAACAAGGTGATGGTGGCACCGGTACTCTGTCTAATCCAGCTCGGTTTGGAGCTATTGAGTCCATACCGGACTTCTAAGGTAACATCATTCTGATTAGCCTTACTTTGGCCCTGAAAAATCATGGTCCCAGAATTGCCCCTAACTATGTATATGAAAGGCAACTTTTCCCCTTGAGGATGGATAGTTATCTAAAGACTATGCCTTTTGGAGTAAGCTGGAATATGTACCATTTAGTCTTCTAATTTTGTGTGGTGATCCAATTCTTCGCGATGTAGTGGAGACGTTTTGGATTTAGACATGGGTGCCATAAAGTTAGTAATGATGAAGCTTTGCATTTGTTGCGTGTGCACGAAAACAAGAAATTACCTCCGGTACTCTTTAATGATGTTTAACCATTGGATTTGCTGATCTCGAGGCATATTTCTAACAATCCCCCACTTGCAATAGAGCCATTTAGTTGTGTGGTCAGTGATAACACCTCTTCTGAAGTCATTTAACAAATAGTTGAGTAATAGGCCTAGTTGGTGGATATATATATGTTATCCATAGAAACAATCTTGAGATTAACAATGTCACCATTATACATGATTCTCAATCATATGGTTTAGTCTCTCAATAGTGTTTGGATCTTGATGAGACCTTGATTCCCTAGCTTGAGCTATCGCCTCATTAGTGTTGTAGTGGGGAGCGCTAATGACGCTTTCTGTTCAGAACCAAATGAAGAGTTCACAAATGAACTTTCCCATCCAAACAAAATTGTTGTAAGCTTCTATATGGCAATATATTTTACATTCATAATCAACACTATAGTAACTACTTTTAGTGTTTCCATCTAATTATCTCTTTAGTCTTAATAAAGAGATATCCATTGTCTCTATATAATAAAGAGATATCCAATTATGGATCTGATATTAGATTCATAATCTAATACGTTTACGTTTCCATTAACTACTCTAAATCTTCCTCATTCTTGAGGAACCTATCCTTTAGCATTTCTTAAGTACTTAAGGACTTACTTGACATTTGCCATGGTTTTGATCCTGGGCTTGCATTGATATCATCTTGTACCGTTCCAGGTAGAATTTATATCAATGTTTTTCATACTATATGAAATACATAAATAACCTTTATGTGTATGCATACAGGATTCTATTTACGCATTATGTTTCTTTGGGAGTCAAATGACACACTTCCTTTAAGAAGAGCGACTTCCTTGTCTGGCTGGAATTGTCCTTCTTTTGAAATTTATCATTTGAGAAACTTCCTAGCATCTTTTGTCTATCAATAAGGATTTGAGATAATCCAATAATATCCTAAAATCTATCATTATAGATTTCTATCCTAAGTCTATAGAAAATGTCTCAAACACATACGTCCTGTCATTATAGAATGCTTAAAGTAATAACTTTATCGAAGAATAATTCTGTTCATTTTGAAAATTTAATATATCGTATATATATGTTCAAATTTAGGAACATGATTAACTCTCACTAATCTTTTGTAAACCTAGCAAACAAATGATTCATTCACATCCTTACAAGAAACCAAATGATTTAATATTTTCTTATGAAATGCTTATAGCCCTCACTAGCTTGCTTAGATTCATGATGGATGGATCTCAACAACTTACAAATCTTCTAATTTCTGGTCTTAGAAATATATCATCAAGGCTATCTTGATAATGGTTTCGGAAGCCCATACTATGTCCAAACGTTGAATCATCATTTAGTTGTGGCCTTCTCAAAGAACTTATTCCTTGAATTCTATCTCTCGTTCATTTGTTATATCTTAGGCAAATCCTATTCGTAGGATTATAATGAACTACGCGATAAACAACCTTTGTTAGTTGGACTATAGAAGTGATATCCAAAGGTTAATTTAAGGATATCCCACAAGATTGTGCTCAAACAAGCATTGCTTATTAGCACACATGCATTAAGTCAATTGACATATGCATGACAACCCCAAATCTCAACTTGGTTAAGACTTGTCTTTCTTCCTAACTACATTTGATGGAGTTGTGAAACATTTTGGAAAACACTTTAACAGACAATCACATTGTCTTAGAGGTACATATTCTAGATATAAATTTAAAAAGTTGATAGGTAAGGTGATGATTGAATAGTGACAATTAACTCACATCAACTATTACAAACAAATCTAAAAGAAATTTTGAATAAAAAAAGCTCCAAAACTTCGTTCTTGTTATGAACATGAAGAACATAACAAGAACAATGAAGAACATTCATGAAAAATCCATAAGAGCACCATAACATACTAGAGTATTTAGGGATTTCTAATGTTACTTTAAAACTCTTTTAACAAGACAAATGAGAACCCAAAAAATACACCCATGGATTTGGCCAGATTTCCCCAAACAAAAGGCACCAAATTTTAGCTCCAAATTTCATGCTCATATGAACTACATTTATAACTTTTCATATGGCAAATTTTCAAGCAAAGAAGCGAGAAAAAAGCTTGTGATCGTTAGAACATTTAAATCATAAGCTATGAACAAAAAACCCAAAAAGTTCAACAACTACTAGACCTAGACTCTTGATATCACTTGAAGGACATTATTTGAGAAACTAAGTTCATTAAGCAACATATTTCATGCATTTAACAATGAAATGGCAGAAACATGCTTGTATGCACTTTAAAATAAACTTAAACCATGAAATTCAAAGCCTAGTAGTGGTGGTGAATCAAGACTCAACTCTATCACAAAAAAGTTAAGAAACTTTATACCTTTAAAGTTCCTTTGTGCATAAGCAAAGACTAACTACCTATGAGAGTGCCTTCATACCTCTCCTTGAGTTGAACTCCATGGCTATCATCTTCATGTAGTTACCTCCTTGGATTCTTGGATTTGAACGCTTGAGGGATTCTCCAAAAGTCTCCAAAATAGGAAACCTCTAAGTTTTGATACCAATGGTGATAAAGGAAGAAGATGAGTGAATATGAGAACGAAGATTGCTAGCTAAGTTTCTCCTATGTGGCCGGCATTCTAGAGAGAAAAAAAGAGCTTGAGTCTTTCATCTTTGCTCAAAGAAACCCTTAATGAGTGATAGAGCTATAAAGTTGCCTTTATACCTCATTTTTAAGTGAGTGGCAAACTTGTAAGTAAACCATCACTCATTCTCTCTTTGGCTGGTTTTGTATGTGAAGTCAAGACTTTTAGGTTTGGCTTTCCTTGTTAAATATTGTAATTGAACCACACACATGCTCAATCTTGCTTTAGGCTATACTCTAATTATGGGCTGTTACTGCTAGATTAAATGTTCAAGATGTGGCACATTTCTCCTCAAAAGGTTTATTCATACATGTGCATTTCATGTCTATATTCTTGTTGCATTCTGTCTAGTTTGATTGTCTAGTCACTTTTGCGCTAACTTCCACCTATCTAGGCACATAAATTAAGACTGGCTACATGGGCTAACTGATATCTTTTTGCTGGTGGTCAGTTTCTGGCCATTGATCTGCCTAGATCTCTTTTGTAGCTGATAAGTGTCCTTTACACAAGTTGGTTGATGGAAATCAGATTTCCTTTGGTATATTTGTGCTCTAGGGTTTCAGTTTGTTTCTTATAGTTTTAGAATTTATTTTAGAGTGAGAGAGTTGCCTTAAAAGTTTTGAGCTTGCCTCTTCTCCATTTATGAAACCCTAACAGTTAAACCTTCTTCATGCATTAAACACCAATCATTAAGAAGTAGGTTTACGTTGTTTTCATAGTCTTGCATTAAGTTTCAAATCCTTTTATAGACTTGTTTTTAGGATTCTTATCAGTTTCTTCCTTCAAATGTTTAACTGGAGAAACAGACGAGTCATTGAATCTAGATTTAAGATAACCATCATTGTCATATTATTTGGATTGGTTGTGTTGGTTCTCGGTGCCACAAGGTGATGAGCTCAGGAGTAGCTACCACTTCGTGAAGACTGAAAGAGTCCATCTCGTTTAAGTCAAGGTTGCACAAATGCATAAGCTACTCCGTAGATTAGGGATCTAGGAATTGAGCTTGTGTGGATACTTTGTATGAAATTTGTTTACACTAGTGGATTGGACTCAGTGGTGAGTCCCAAGTTTTTAAACCCAGAGGTGGGTTTTCCAGCCAAAAACTCCTTGTGTTGATTATTGTTATTCTTGTTCACATATCTTGTTAATTTGCATGTAACTCACTGACTCTAGAGTTAGCAAATAAATATGTGCTTTCAACTAAGTTTAACAAAGTTTAAATGTGCACTGAATTGAAACTTTGTTAACTTGGGTTATGTTAGTAAATCAAATATAATTGCTTATTCTTGGTTTTGGTAAACTAACAAATCTAATCTTAGTTGATTAGTGACGCTGACTAGTCAGTCAAGCATATATCGAAATTTAAATTACAGTTTATTCCTCCTGGTACCAATTTCATTGTGTAATTGTGCTTGGGTTAATTCCCATTTGTTTTAGCTGTTATACAACTTAGACTCATTGGCTGTGGTGAACCAAAACTCATTTGGATCTCAAAGCCCGAAACTTACTTAAAGTCCGATACAAACCTTTTGTATGAATAATGAACATATTAATTAATCCTTGTCATATCCAATTAAACTATTTAATTTTCTGTACTCATATTCATTATTTCGTTCATCATTACCTTACACAATGTGCAATCTATTAGTTTATTTTTAGCAAGGCAGTGGTCGATTAGAACTCTTTCTAATCGATTATGAATTAAAACTTACTTTCAATTCTCCCTTTACTGATTATACATCTTTAGGGCTTCCACAAACCATGAGTGACACCTAGCAGTATATCACGCATTCCCAACCTAATCAGAAGAGGTTGGAGAACTTATTCAGTTTGGATTACAAATGCAATATGGTCTTTCTACTCTTGATCATATTGTTTGGTTTGATAGTTTATTCATGTCTACTATCCAATGTAATTTTCTTACTTATATGATTACCTTGAATGTGATGTGGAATGACTTCTTAAATCTTATTCATATTATGGCCAGAGATTCTTAATCATATTATAGAGTATTCTCCCTCAACGATTTGAAGGTTAAAGATATCTTGTTGTACATTATTAAGTGGCTTAGCCCCAACTATGTCATGGACACTCTCTAATGGAATGTCTTTAACACAGTCAAGGGTTAAAGACCTAACCATAAGAAAACTATGATTTCTTAGGTCAAATGACTACTTTGCATTATCCCAACTATGAGTTCTTATGTGACATAAGTATGAGAACTCCTTGTTGATCGCGTTCAGTGGACTCATTCTCTATTGAGCACCTACATATTTATCTTGGTGCCATTCACACCAATGACTTAAGACCAGGCACTATCCCAAAGAGAAGACATAACATGTACTTATCTATGCAGATCGTCAATGTCCAATTGGAAATCCCATGATCAGGATTGTTTAGGATATGTGTATGAAAGATAAATGCCTCATGAATCTAACTTCTTTAAATCACATTTCTCCTAACGACATATTCCTTGGACTTATCGTTTAAGTGTATAACATTTAATGAGATGACTTTAAACAATAATATGTACCCTTATATTAAACTAGTTTAGTTTAACATGTGAAATGTCCGTAAAGTATCATCATATGATTGACTTTAAATCATAGTTACAACACAGGGCTGGTTACAAAATTTATTTCTATTTTAAAGGTCCTCAATACTTAATGATTGCCAAATTTAGATATAAGAATGCCATGGAGTATTGCAAAATCAAGAACTTGTCTTGAGTATTACACTAGGCCATCTTTTCCTTTGTAACTAATTTATATGTATTCTCAGTTTTATTTGATGTTGTTTGGACCCGATTTTGTACCATTGGTCATTGTAATGGAGGCCGTTGAATTTTAATATAATTCCTAGATATTACTATTCAATTATCGTGGTAATTATCTTGTGGAAATATTTTATGAGGTTGAAGATGAGGATAAAACCGAGAGGGTTTGTCCAATAATAAGATATGAAGCAATCTTGTTAGGTTGAGTGTTCGAGATAAAAGCCAGTATTTGCGAATTGATTATGCCAAGGGGCAATAATAATTCGATTACTTTATGGGAAATGTTATTGGCACTCCAAAAATCTCATTTTACATTCCTCACAAGTGTATTTTTCTTTCTAAATATAGAAAGTTTGGAGTGTAGAATGATAATTTTGTAGTGTCAATAACAATTCCCTACTTTATAACCAGAAAACAAGAAAGTTTGAAGTTTGCCGTTGTTATTTTACATCAAGGCATGAAACAAAATCATATTGAAAATAGTCATATGCAAAGATCTCGGTTCAGAATAAAGTATTGTTGGCCTCCTCTTAATTATGGTTTGGCCACTTTTATTTTTGTTTGTTAAAAAAAATTAACTTTTATTTACTTAACCATTCAGTTGTTTTGACGACCAATACTTAAGAAAATAAGGAGACCACAAGTAATGTGCTTACTCATAAATTCAGTTGTTATTACATTATAAGCCCACATTAAATTCAACTTGTATTAAATGTTATCCGAACATTAAATTCAACCTGCATTAAATTTGGCCTTTATTTAATATTGGCTGAACATTAAATTCAGCCTGCATAAATATTGGCCGAACTTTAAATTTGGCCGAATTAATACAAAGAGACCGTGCAACAGAAAGGGACCTTCAACTCAACACACAAACGCCTAGCGCAAAATGTTGCTTTAGGCATACATTTCTCATACTCTGAGAAATCACTAACTCTCATAACTTCGTCATCTGACAACCGACGACATCTTCAGTTTGGATTAACAACACTGAGTTGACAACTGGCGATATCTTTAATTTGGATTAACTTGGATTAATAGCCTTGTGTTGACAACCAGTGACATCTTCAGTTTAGATTATCAACATTGAAGCCGTAAAATCAGGTGACAGAGGAGCATCCTTTGAAGTAACAACACTACTTCGAATTTGGTTGGTTACCTATCTAAGTCTCGGTCAGCGAGGAATCTTTGATTCTCTAGCTTAGAGAGGTCACTTCATTAGCCTTCTCGTCGAAGTTGAGTGCTACCTAAGTTACTTAGCGTTCGGCACATTGAAAGTTGAACATTATTTGACCTTCTTAGTGAACTAGCAACCTTGTCTTTAGGTTGTAAAACCCAAAACCAAGATGTGTTCCTTCCTCAGCTGTGATTGCTTCAAACATGAGCCAACAACGCATTCGACACCACCATTGCATCAATTTTACTCACCGACCGAGCTTGACTGTGAGTTGGTATGCCCGCATTCACCAAAAAAACATAGTTAGCTCATTAATTGCTTATCATGCACTCCACATAGGCTTGATAATTTTTACAACCAACAGATGTATATTGACAATTAATTCTTTTCAGAAATACAAATATTTGGAAAGTAAACTTGGCGAACAAAGGTTATGATATTTTTAAAGTTTTCTAAAAATGTGGACGTTGATAGCTGCATTTTTGGTAAAAGGAATGACATTATTTTTGCTTTTGTTTTTCTGTTTTTTGTCAAAGGAATGAGACTTTTGTTAATTTGTTATATTTGTGACTCTTGTACAAGTTTCTGAGTAAGTACATATATGCACGTAGAACACATTTATAACCTTGAATGTTTGAAAAAGAAAGTCGCAAAATATTTTCTAATAAATCTTATTGATTTAAGGAAGTTAATATTTCGTAACAACCATCGTGGGACATGAGTGCACTATATTAAAAAGGGGTGTGATATCCACACATCCCATTTTACTTCCCACACACTTTTTGAATTTTCGACCGTCGGATCAGATGAATTGAAGAAGATCAACGGACATAAATTATCAAGAGATGTGTGAGAAGTAAAATGAAGTGTGTGGATAACACACCCCTATTAAGAATACATATATACATAAGAGTTTTCAGTAGTCCACACTTTTGCAGAGAGAATTGAAATTTTTTCAATTCAAATGGCAAATGGGATTAATTACACCAAAGTCGGAGGCCACTTTCTCATCGCAGTAGTGGCAAGTTTGATATTTGTTGATTGCGGAGAGACTGAAACTATGCAAACTAAAGAGTCTCTGAAGCACAACAAAGCAGTCATGAAAACCATAAAGGTTCAGTGGTGTGTGTGTGTGTATCTTGCCATTCCCTTTTTTTTTTTTTTTTTTTTTTTTTCTAATTTTTTTAGCCATTTTACATTTGGGAATTGATAGGAAGTTGAAAATAGTTGGTGATCGATCTTTGGCAGGGAGATGGCGCTCATGTGATAGATTGCGTTGATATCTATAAACAGCCAGCCCTTAATCACCCACTTCTCATAAATCACACCATAGAGGTTTGCTCTTTTTTAACTAATTAGATTGTTCTGTTGGTGGATTGATTCATTTTAGTCACTATATTTTACATGAGAAATGTTTTAATTAATTTTTAATAATCATTTGGTACTGAAAAGTGGATGTTTGGTGGTGATGTGCATATCTTACAATTACAAGTGAACGAGGATCCTCTTCGGATCCTTTTTGTGAGGATTCCGGAAATCCTCCAATCGTGTCCGTTTATCATACATCGTGCGGCTAGTTTTTGTCAGGTAATGTTTATATTCAATTTTAAATAAAAAAATTTATAATGATTTATGACCGCACGATATACAATCAACGGATATGATTAGAGGATCTCCAAAATCCTCATAAAGAGGATCCGGAGAGGATCCTCATTGATTCTGCGTTCTCCGTTTCAAGGATAATGTTAATTATAATATGCAGCATATCTAAGGGAAATTCGGGAAAATGTTAATTTTTTAGAAATTCCAAAACACCTTTACCTTATTTTAATTTTTTTTTATGTTTTCAACTTTTACTGTAAAAGACTAAACTTATAACCAATGTTTGAAATTTTTTCGATATTGTCGATATTTTTGTGAAATATCCAAAAAATCAAAGAAAAATATGGAAAGTGGGTGAAGTCTAAACTTCAATACATATTGGAGAAACTTTTAAATTTCAACTAAAATGGACAAATTTCGTGGATATTTCCGACATATCGATTAAATATCGGAAAAACCTTTATATTTCGTCTAAACTAGTGTTTAACATTTCCTAAAGTTTCATTTTAAATTTTCATAATTTCTATCGAAAACAACGATCTCAAAATCAATAAACTGATATATCTATAAATATTTCCAAAAAAATTGTATATCGATATTTTTACCGATACCGATATTTTAATCACCACTACAACATGGTTTTTGATTGGATTTCAACCTTCGTTTGTCTAAATTCCATTACTCGAGTCCATCTCAGCACTCCTCAAGTAAATATGACAGCAATTAAAAAGAACACTCGAAACAAGAGAGGTGCACCTCTTTCCTTTATTTTTTCACTATGGAAGGACAGCAACCCTCCATTTCCTTTTCCAAGTACGTACTATGGTTTCTATTAAAATTTATTTTTGAATAATTTGAAGTCTAACATAACCTTAATGTGTTTGGAAAAATAGCTGAAACCGAGTTCATATCCAAATGGAATTGAAGCCATAAGTCTTGAAGATGAGCTCTTTCAGTATTGGCATCAGAATGGAGAGTGCCCCGAAGGAACAATCCCCATTGTACGAACACAGGGAGTTGATCATCATCGATCTAAACCACGGTTTAACCCTAAAGAAATTGAGTCCACTCCTTCAACTGGTCATGAGGTACATATCACACAATTTTGAAATATATTATAAAGTGGGTTCCGTAAAATATGTGTCAAAAATTTGTGTTTTTAGATTCTATATATATGGGTTAGGATCTGGGGATACACTTTCTAGACATTTTTTGTGAGACCCACTCCGTAATATATTTAATCTATCTTAGCTGCCTCTATCTTTTATGTCTTACCTCAAACACCATGTATGTACTAAAAAAAAAAAAGGAATTGCTATTAGCACTCTAAAAATCTCATTCTACACTTCAAAGTTTCTATATTAGAAAAGAAAAATACACTTGTGAGGAGTGCAGAATGAGATTTTTGGAGTGCCAATAATACTTCTCTAAAAAAATAATCAAATTCGAAATCATATATATGACCTTTAGATTAAATTTAGTGTTTCTTTGTAGAACTATATTTGTCTATGCTATTTACTACAAATGAATGTTTTAATAGTTTTGGATTTGTCTAATTTTTTGTAAGGATGATCTATAAATGATGTACTAAAACATAGATGGTTCATATCGTTAAAATATATTACGAAGTGAATCCTACAAAATGAGTTTAAAATATATGTCAAAAGTGTGTATCACCATATCTAATCTCCCTCTAAACCCTAGATCTAATCTCCTTCTTGTAATTTAGGTGAATTTAGTACCAATAGAGGGTCTTATTATTAATATTCCAAAAATCTTATTATACACTCCGAACTTTTTATATTTAGAAAGAAAAATATACTTGTGAGAAACGCATAATGAGATTTTTAGAGTGCCTTACTTGAAATTAGTACTTTGATATCTAATAAGCTTTATATCCATAAATTTAGTTCACCTGATTAATCTTGTATTTTGTAGTATGCCCAGGTTGGTATGTACGGTGGTGGATACTATGGAGCACAAGCAAGATTAAACGTATGGAACCCTGCATCGTTTAATGGAGAAAACAGTATAACCCAAACATGGATTGTGGGAGGCCAAGGACAAGAACTGAGCACTTTAGAAGCTGGCTGGCTTGTAAGTTTTAGCCAACCAAAATCCCCACTCCAACAAAGTATTGAATATTTTCACCTTTTTTTTTTTTTTTTTTTTTTTTTTTTTTTTTTTTAATAATTTAAAAGATTGATTTACAGATCAAAACGACTGGATTTGATTAACCATTTGTGGTTTCCAGGTTAGATCGCCTGATAGCCAAACAAGGCTCTTCATATTTTGGACTGTAAGTTTTTTAAGTTCTCTTAGCCCTAATTTGGTACTGAGGTGTTTCTGAAAAAAGTGGCTATCAAAAAAAGCAGGGAACTTTTTTATATTTGGTAAACATTCAGTTTCAGCTTTTTTTCATAGTTTTGAGTGAAAAAAAGGCCAAAAACATAAAGCTGCAAAACCCTGCTTTGAAAAACTAGTTTTTTTTCACATCTGTTTTACATAAAAGTTTATCAAACACTATAATATTGCTTTTTTTTTTTTTTTTTTTTTTTTTTTTTTCCAAAAGCACTTTTACAAAAAGGTTTCCCAAACATTTTGCTACTTTATTTCACAGCTGCTTATTCTCACAGTACATCAGAAGCAGATTTTTTTCAAATCACAACAATACCAAACCAGCCCTAATAGTGTATCCTAATTAATCTCTTGACCATATTACATGTTACTTTTCTCACAAGTTAACTAATTTTTATGAGGGATTTTGTGTTTTTGTATAGGGTGATAATTACCAAGGTGGTTGCTACAATCTTGATTGTCCTGGTTTCGTCCAAATAAACAGCAAAGTTGCCCTTGGCTATCCCATAAAGCCTATTTCTATCTACAATGGGACTCAGTATGATATATTCATAAGTATATACAAGGTATTCATGGGTGATCTCTGATTGACATTTTAAACCTGTTCTCTAAAAGATTAACATTTTCCATAGTAATTTGGCGACATTTGTTGTAGGGCAATCATGTTCTCTTGATATATTTGTTAGACTATCTGAATCATTGATCACGACGATTCTTAACAAATTGTGTGGTTGTTGTTCAAAGTTTGACAAGATAAGAATTTGTATTTGTGATATAAGTCTGACAATAAAACATTTATTTACATATATATACGTATTTATATTCACAAGTACACAATAATCTTATACTTCTATGCTTCATCAGAACACAGTGAGTGGACATTGGTGGCTTCAAGTTGGAAATGAGGCAGTTGGATATTGGCCGGACACCATCGTCCAAGGTTTAAGAGGCAGTGCTGAAATTATTAGTTGGGGTGGAGAGATTTTCAATTCAAAACCTGAGGGTCATCACACATCAACTCAAATGGGAAGTTATCATTTTCCTATCGAAGGATTTGGTAGGGCAAGCTATGTCCGCAATATCCAATATTTGGATAATTCTTCACAGTTCAAAGATGCTGAACATCTTAGACCATATGCCACAAATCCTAAATGCTACGATGTACTTGTTAAAGACAAAACCCCAAACTTTGGAACCCATATGTATTATGGAGGTCCTGGCTATTCAATACTATGTCCCTAATTAGTTTAAGGAAACACATGAATAGTGAGAAAATGAAAGGGCAACTAGTGGAAATTGAGCAGAATAGAAATTTATGTACCGTCTTTGAGCACTATGATTAAATAAAAAGTTACTCTTTTGTTCATATAGCATTTCTTAATCCATTTGTCATGATATTGCAAAGAGATGAGTCAACTGAGTGCTACGTTGTAAAAAGTTAAAGTTAACTCGATGGTTAGACTACAAGAGTTGAGGTCAATAGAGTAGAAATTAATAATGTAAGGGCCCGTTTGTTTTGCTTTACTAGGTTTCATTGGAATAGACTGGACTAACTTTTAGTCTAGTTTTAGTCTAGTCCAGTGTTTGTTATCATGCAGGGCTAAGATTAATGAGATTAGTTCGGATTCGCCGGGAGTAGCAGCGTCACTAGAGGTTCTTAGTTGGAGTCCCGGAAAACCATGTGTTCGGGCTGGATTTGTCCCTTGCACAGCTTTCCGGGGCTCTTGCCTGTCGGGTAAGGTTTGTTGTTTAGTGTGTTGCAATATGAGTTTGCTGTTAGTTTGAAAGGTACCTTTGTAGGGCCTTTGTTAGGCCTTGAGGCTCACAATCAAAGCTAACACAAATCTGAGCGTGCCACTGTTATCTTTGTATAACAAGCTGTCTTTATGTGTTATTTGCTAGGTTGATTACTTGCGCCACAAATTATTTTAAACTTCTTGATTTTATTGGATTGTCACAAATGGGTTAAGTCTGCATAAGGTTCTTTTTCTTGCCTTGTAAACAAGGATTTTTACTCATAATATTGTGTGTCCAGAATGAAGGGGGTCAGGGCCCTCCCAACCATTTATTTGATAATAGTTTACTTTAAAGAAAACAGGTTCATTAGTTTAGTCAGATTGATCACAGATGAGACTTCAAACGAAAAACAATTGAAAGTGATTTTAAAACACAATGAGATATGCATTAAACAATAGATCTACTTTATGTAAGTACAAACAAAAGAGACTTAAGCAAGATTTAACATTGTCAGGTGAGGTTCAACTTCTTGCAACCATTTCTCTTTGTGTTTACAGGGGTTTGTAGACTCTGGGAAACAAAATGCAAATAGAATTTACTAGAGGGAATCGATACTACAACACTGGGGGAAGGTAGCAGAGCTTCTAAACTTGACAAAAAATGGCTTTCTATGAGGGATCTATGACTGAAAAGGGGGAATCTAGACAAAATGTAGCTTTCTGGTTTCTTACTTGTTTGAAAGCAAAACGGGATGTCTTTTGATTGATTGGTTGAGCATTTTTGTCTCTAGTGTCCCTTTCAGCTTTTATAGACGTTTTACCCCAACTGTCCAAGCCTTGCCTTTTGCTGATCGCCTTCGGAGAATAGTAAGTCACCCTTAATTTACCATCCATACCCTTGAAAAGTGCTTTTTTGCTGATGGTGAGGTGCATTCATGTCGCCCATCACTTCTCACATAGGCATGTGACCTATGCCTTGCTAAAATGGTTTTTAATTCTTCTTAGACTTATGTTCTTGTCTGAGCCCTATCTTCCCTTTGCTTTTGTGTTCTTGGGCCTCCATCCTCTCAAAGCCCAACATTAAATTTCCACACGAACAATGCCCCCTTTAATCATTATGAAGTCTGCTAATCAAGACATTGATAATGATTAAAAATAAATTGCATGCCTTAACTGGGTATTCACGTCACTTAATTAGCCATTTCGAATAAACCTTTGCATTAACCGATTACTTTCAAAATTAACTACCTGCCTGTTAAATAACTTCCACTTTACTTTTCTCGGCCATCACCTTCAACAAGCTTGACTCTCTGAACTTCCAAAACTCTTGAATTTTCAACCCTTTCTAGCTTTAGTCTTCAATCACTTTTTACGTTCTTCTCCCAAATTCAAACATGGCCCCTAAATTGCACCCTGCATACGAGTCTGGAGAGGGAATTGTTAACTTGCACTGTCGGCTCAATGGCCTCCATCACCCTTAGGCTAGCCTATATCTTTCTATCTTCTTCGAGGAGGAATGGGTTCATTCATTAAGGTCTGCTTAGACTGTCCAAGTCCCTATTGCAGTGGAGAGCAATATGCCCACTGTCAATTGGTGCACTCCTAACCCCTACTCCCTTGAGGCTAGGATTTCTACTTCCAAGGGGTCCAACTTCAGGAGGGGTTTTCCCTTGATGAAGGATAAAGCATTGTCCAATTGAGTGGATGAATTGGAGCCCATCTGGAAGCAAAAGTGGATGGTGAATGGCATCTATGAGCTCATCATGATGTCGAAGACCACTGTCCCTATTACGCAAGTTTCTTTCAACAACTCTTGTCTTCTAAAATAATGGGACCAATACTTTCGACTTTAGAATGGGTCCTATGACTCCCACCATCTTGGATATGGCTCAGGTCTTCGGTCTAAGGCTATCGGGCAGGTATGTTGACATCACACATGACTGGTCATCCCCTTTTCGCCTGACTGTCAAAAGTTTAAAGGTTTCCCAATTCATCACCAATTTGGAGTACAACTCCAACACATGTACTTCCTCCTTTATTGGTTGAACAAGCATGTGTTCCCTAATAAATTCAAAGGAGTTAAGCTGGAGTGGATACCATTAGTGAAGGCACTACACTCATTCGACGATGTTGCCACCGGACCATTCATTTTGGCACATCTCTAACATCTCCTCCATGAGATGACAAGGCGTCAACCATTTGAGACTAATGTCAATAGAGCTACCTGGATGGTGCAACTCTGGCTCCAGTGGTACTTCCCAAAATTTCGAGCTGCCAACTTAGAATTCCCAAAGGACGTACCTCTAGCTCGGATTTTGGTAGAGACTCCTACCACTCGTCACTCTACACTTGCCTGCTTCTACTTCTTTAGAATCTGTCAGACTCAGGTAGATTTAGAGTAGGGTGCCTCTATGCTCATGAGGTATTCTTGGTTCTCAAACCAACTCTTCCAAGAATCATTTGGGGAAGATGCCAGCAGCTCATGCAAGGAACAATTTATCAGCTGCATCCAACAGAGGAATCTGGCTTAAGGAGTTTGGAGTGACCGAGCGGGCTACAAGCACGGGGGAGGTCTACCACCCTAACTTCTGTGGTAGGTAACTGGGGTTCAAGCAGGCGATTCCAATTATATTATTCGACTTCATTCACTGTGGGACATTCTACCTTCTCCGTTCCCCCTCTGAAGCCATTTTTTGAGCAACTAGGCATAACCTGGAGGTCATGAGCAAGATAACTCATAAGCCTATGACCCTCAATTTCAGGTGCACCTCCTTGTTCACCACTTGGTGGGAGGCCAAGTGGTCCAAGATATATGATGGATACCTCAGGAAAGCCCATGATAGGCTTTTTGGGCAAGTATTTTTCAAGTCTCTCCTAAAGAAGGAAAAATTTAAGAGCTAGAATGAGGCTATCAACCAAAGAAACCAACTTTTGCTTATAGGTAGCTTATATTGCTGCCTTTTTCTCCTTTACTTTATATTTTTTTTTATAGTATGTGCTTACCAACTCTTTTCTTGACCTTGCAGCCAAAGGTAACGCTGATGAAGTGGATGTCAGGCAAGAAGAAGAGGTTGTCGATACCTTAGTTATACAAGAAGCTGCCGCTGCCTTAGTTATACAAGAGGCTGCCGAAGAAGCAGCCAGGCAATGAGTGGGTTCTAACCATGCTCTTGATGATGCTGGAGACATCTATAAGATGTTCAGTGAGTTAGAGACAAAGGCTGGGCCTGAAATAAAGATGAGGGCTCCTTGTTGGGCAATGCCCTCTGTGGTGAATCATCGAAGTTCGAGGAGAGGCCCCAAGTTTGACCCACCCTACCTATCCCGAGAGCCACCCCACCAAGAACAAGACTAGGTCTCAAACCTCCTAAGCCTTTAAACCTTTATCTGCCTTTCCAACTACAGCGGTCAGGAAATAAAGCAGAAGTCTGCTAGTAAGTGATCAAGACTTAGTTTTTCCTTTTCCTAATTTTGATTCTTCTAAGTCTTGAGCTAATCCCTTCTTTTCTTGTAATTAGGGTCTCCCCTCAGCAAGAAACATGATCCTACACCCCCCCAAAGTCGCAGGTAGGCATGGAAGTGCAGCAAAGTGACAAGGAAGTCCTCGCCAAAATTCTAGAAGAGTTGAATGTATCCTTCTTAACTTTTAAGTGTTCAGTTAATTCTGAAGTTCAATCCTCTTGTATTTAGCTGATTCTTGTTGTTCCCCAAAATAGGCTACCAAAGCAGAAGGGACTTCACAAACCAAGCTTTATCCTCTTCCAGCTTGACCTGCGCATCATTCTCCTTCTCGAGCTAAGCCTTGAAAGGTAAAATCCTTCCTCTTAATACTTGTTAATTATGTATTTCTGACTTTTAAATGCTGACCTCATTTATGTTATTTTTCAGGCAAGAGGAGGTACTCCAACTCCTCAAGTCAGGCAAGCATCAAACCTTCATTCCTCATCTTTTCCTTCAGCAATGGTGGTGACTCATACTTCGCAGTTCAATCCAATAATTGGGGAGATGCTCCACTTTGTTGAGGATGACGGTGTTTCTGTAAGTCTTATCTCTTTAAGCCCTTCTAAGTTTTTCTTTAAGTTTCTTCACTTTGAACTTACATTCTATATGTTGTCTTTGCCAGTCTTTTCTCGTGCCTGAGACAACCATTCAACCAACACTAGCCACTTGGGAGCCTATATCCCTTGAGATACCAGTTGTCTCAAAGGTGACCAGCCCTAAGGCTCTTCAAGCTTCTCTTTGAGCAAGCTTCCAAGGTAGCCGCTGTAACACAACTTCCTCCCAAAACTCAGTGGTCTTCTCAGGTATAAACATGCTTCCACTCTTTTCTTTTTCTTAACTCAAGTCTAGATTATCCTACTAAGTTCTCTCTTTTCTATTTCAATATAACTCTGGTGAGGGCTTGGGCCAGTTTGCTCAGCCAGCTACGAGTAGGGTAGTCCTCCTTCGACCTTCAAGAGCTTTTGGAGTCACAAAGATCCTCATCCCTCGGCTTAGAAAAGCTGCTGCTACTGAGGCCCTATCTTCTATTTCTGTTGAGGCTGTCACTACTGTTGCTGCTTCTGGAGGTGTTGGTGTGATGTCTCCACCCCTAGCCTCTATTCCTGCCATGGCCTTTTTGCCCGAATTAATCAAAGAATTCGAGCAAATTCAGACAAAACTGAGATCTCCAAGGCACCCCTCTGAGCCTCAAAACCTACCTCCAAGATCAACGCTGGGTTTTTAAAGAATAGATGCAGAGGGACTTCACTGCCTCATTCAGCCTCAAGGCTCTTCAAGGTGTTGAGATAGCTTTCACGAACTTGTACCAGGCTAAACAGATAACAAAGGTGCAGTATGAGTTCTTTCTCTTCTTTGAGAATCTGAGGGCTTTAAGGGACCAGTATCTCAAGGCTGAGAGGTAGGCTAATAGGGTGAGGTATTGCAAAGAGCACTCTAGAACCTCCACAACCTTGCAGCAGTTGATGGAAGATGTCTCAGCCATGGAAGATAGAATCATGATGGTGGCCGCTGAGATCCAGAAGTTAGAGGAGCAACTCTCTGCTTTGAAAGCTAAGAAGATGACCCTCTCCAGAAAACTTTACAAGAAAATTGAAGAAGTGAAGGAAGTCAATCATGAAGTGGATGATGCTGAGGCTCAATTGACTAATAGCAGGATAGCCTTAGAAGAGCCGGGCCATATTTTCACCATAATGCAGACCTACCACTCTAGGATAGCTACTTTAGCTAAGGTTGTAAACATACTAGGCTAGGGTCTCTGTATTCTCCCCTCTTATGAAATGAATGATTACTTCCTTCTTCACTACTTACTTGCTTATTTACATTTTCCTAACAATACTTAACTGTTTTAAACATATAAAAATGACGTTCACTACTTTTCTGAGTACTTAGACTTCATCAATATAACAGTGTCTAACATTCCAAAGAGTTAGGTGATACTTCTTTAAAAATTTAGCATTGACTGGATGTTTTTGCAAGTTTCCCTCTAAATCTGCCAAGTAGTGCCCTCCTCTGTCTAACACTTTGTTGACTGTAAAAGGGCATTCCCAAGTAGGACTCCACTTCCCAAAACCTCTAACTTGAGCTTCCAAGGGTAGAACTGCCTTCCACACCAATTCTCATTCTTTGAAGGTCTTAAGTCTCACTCTCTTGTTGTATGATCAGGCAACAACTTTCTTCCCTTTTTGGGTCTTGTTTAGAGCTTCAAGTCTAGCTACATCTAAATCTTCAATTCCTTGACACATGGCCTAAATGAATTCATCACTATGTAGGCCAAATTGGTTCTAAAGCCTTACAAAGCTTACATTGATTTCTATATGGAGTACAGCATCTTGCCCGAATGTCAAGGCAGTGTCAGTTCCTGTTCTTTTTGAAGTTCTGTAAGCCTAAAGAGTATTTTCCAACTTCTCATGTCATCTTT